>NC_057810.1:27220912-27223913 GCF_018294505.1 Triticum aestivum
CATTTGCAAGAAAGTATAGAGGGTTACGGCAAAAACTGGATGCACTTCGTGTACAAAACAGACAATCTCTTTCGAAGTATCAGAGTTTCATAGGGAAACTCATCTGTTACAAAGAGATTTCATTTTGTCAAACTTATTTGAACTCCATAGTTTTTCTGTGTTCAGAATGCACCATTCAAAGCCACATCAACAATTTTCAACCCTTTCTAACTTCATTTGTTATTTTTCATGCATTTACTGATCATTTTGAGCTATAAGACCATGAAATTGAAAAGCATTTGAAATGAACTCTGAAAAGGTTGAAAGTTGGCATGGTATCATCATTTTTCCCACATAGCATGTGCAAAAAAGTATAGAGGGTTACGGCAAAAATTGGACGCACTTCATGTACAAAACAGACAATCTCTTTTGAAGTATCAGGGTTTCATACGGAAACTCATCTGTTATGAAGGGATTTCATTTTTTTCAACTTATTTGAATTCTATAGTTTTTCTATGTTCAAAATGCACCATTCAAAGCCACATCATCAATGTTCAACCCTCTCTGACTTCATTTGTTATTTTTCATGCATTTACTGATTATTTTGAGCTATGAGACCATGAAATTGAAAATCATTTGAAATGAATTCTGAAAAGGTTGAAAGTTGGCATGGTATCATCATTTCACCCGCATAGCATGTCCAAGAAAGTAGAGAGGGTTACGGCAAAAACTGGATGCACTTCATGTACAAAACGGACAATCTCTTTCGAAGTATGAGGGTTTCATTCACAAACTTGTCTGTTACAAAGGGATTTCATTTTTTTGAACTTATTTGAACTTCATAGTTTTTCTGTGTTAAAAATGCACCATTAAAGGACGGATCACCAAGTTTCAACCCTTTCTGACTTCATCTGTTATTTTTCATGCATTTACTGATTATTTTGAGCTATGAGACCATGAAATTGAAAATCATTTGAAATGAACTCTAAAAAGGTTGAAAGTTGGCATGGTATCATCATTTCACCCACATAGAAGGTGCAAGAAAGTAGAGAGGGTTACGAAAAAAACTGGATGCACTTCATGTACAAAACAGACAATCTCTTTCGAAGTATCAGAGTTTCATAGGGAAACTCATCTGTTACAAAGAGATTTCATTTTGTCGAACTTATTTGAACTCCATAGTTTTTCTGTGTTCCAAATGCACCATTCAAAGCCACATCATCAATTTTCAACCCTTTGTGACTTCATTTCTTATTTTTCATGCATTTACTGATTATTTTGAGCTATAAGACCATGAAATTGCAAAGCATTTGAAATGAACTCTGAAAAGGTTGAAAGTTGGCATGGTATCATCATTTCACCCACATAGCATGTGCAAGAAAGTAGAGAGGGTTACCGCAAAAACTGGATGCACTTCGTGTACAAAACAGACAATCTCTTTCGAAGTATCAAAGTTTCATAGGGAAACTCGTCTGTTACATAGGGATTTTATTTGGTTGAACTCATTTGAACTCCATAGTTTTTCTGTGTTCAAAATGCACCACTAAAAGCCACATCATCAATTTTCAACCCTTTCTGACTTCATTTGTTATTTTTCATGCATTTACTGATTATTTTGAGTTATAGGACCATGAAATTGAAAAGCATTTTAAATGAACTCTGAAAAGGTTGAAAGTTGGCATGGTATCATCATTTCACCCACATAGCATGTGCAAGAAAGTAGACAGGGTTACAGCAAAAACTGGATGCACTTCGTGTACAAAACAGACAATCTCTTTCGAAGTATCGGAGTTTCATAGGGAAACTCATCTGTTACAAAGAGATTTCATTTTGTCGAACTTATTTGAACTCCATAGTTTTTCTGTGTTCAAAATGCACCATTCAAAGCCACATCATCAATTTTGAACCCTTTCTGACTTCATTTGTTATTTTTCATGCATTTACTGATTATTTTGAGCTATAAGACCATGAAATTGAAAAGCATTTGAAATGAACTCTGAAAAGGTTGAAAGTTGGCATGGTATCATAATTTTTCCCACATAGCATGTGCAAAAAAGTATAGAGGGTTACGGCAAAGACTGGATGCACTTCATGTACAAAACAGACAATCTCTTTCGAAGTATCAAGGTTTCATACGGAAACTCATCTGTTACAAAGGGATCTCATTTTTTTCAACTTATTTGAACTCTATAGTTTTTCTATGTTCAAAATGCACCATTCAAAGCCACATCATCAATTTTGAACCCTTTCTGACTTCATTTGTTATTTTTCATGCATTTACTCATTATTTTTTGCTATGAGACCATGAAATTGAAAATCATTTGAAATGAACTCTGAAAAGGTTGAAAGTTGGCACGGTATCATCATTTCACCCGCATAGCATGTCCAAGAAAGTAGAGAGGGTTACGGGAAAAACTGGATGCACTTTGTGTACAAAACGGACAATCTCTTTCGAAGTATCAGGGTTTCATACAGAAACTTGTCTGTTACAAAGGGATTTCATTTTTTTGAACTTATTTGAACTTCATAGTTTTTCTGTGTTAAAAATGCACCATTAAAAGCCGCATCATCAATTTTCAACCCTTTCTGACTTCATTTGTTATTTTTTCATGCATTTACTGATTATTTTGAGCTATGAGACCATGAAATTGAAAATCATTTGAAATGAACTCTAAAAAGGTTGAAAGTTGGCATGGTATCATCATTTCACCTACATAGCAGGTGCAAGAAAGTAGAAAGGGTTACGGGAAAAACTGGATGCACTTCATGTACAAAACAGACAATCTCTTTCGAAGTATCAGGGTTTCATACGGAAACTCATCTGTTACGAAGGGATTTCATTTTCAACTTATTTGAACTCTATAGTTTTTCTATGTTCAAAATGCACCATTCAAAGCCACATCATCAATTTTCAACCCTTTCTGACTTCATTTGTTATTTTTCATGCATTTACTGATTATTTTGAGCTATGAGACCATGAAATTGAAAATCATTTGAAATGAACTCTGAAAAGGTTGAAAGT
>NC_057810.1:27223923-27224299 GCF_018294505.1 Triticum aestivum
TGTTCAAAATGCACCATTCAAAGCCACATCATCAATTTTCTACCCTTTCTGACTTCATTTGTTATTTTTCATGCATTTACTGATTATTTTGAGCTATGAGACCATGAAATTGAAAATCATTTGAAATGAACTCTGAAAAGGTTGAAAGTTGGCACGGTATCATCATTTCACCCACATAGCATGTCCATGAAAGTAGAGAGGGTTACGGCAAAACTGGATGCACTTCGTGTACAAAACGGACAATCTCTTTCAAAGTATCAGGGTTTCATACGGAAACTCATCTGTTACGAAGGGATTTCATTTTTTGAACCTATTTGAACTCCATATTTTCTCTATGTTCAAAATGCACCATTCAAAGCCATCATCAATTTTCAAC
>NC_057810.1:27224309-27228158 GCF_018294505.1 Triticum aestivum
TTTTTCATGCATTTACTGATTATTTTGAGCTATGAGACCATGAAATTGAAAATCATTTGAAATGAACTCTGAAAAGGTTGAAAGTTGGCACGGTATCATCATTTCACCCACATAGCATGTCCATGAAAGTAGAGAGGGTTACGGCAAAACTGGATGCACTTCGTGTACAAAACGGACAATCTCTTTCGAAGTATCAGGGTTTCATACGGACACTCATGTGTGACGAAGGGATTTCATTTTTTGAACCTATTTGAACTCCATATTTTCTCTATGTTCAAAATGCACCATTCAAAGCCATCATCAATTTTCAACCCTTTCTGCCTTCATTTGTTATTTTTCATGCATTTACTGATTGTTTTGAGCTATGAGACCATGAAATTGAAAATCATTTGAAATGAACACTAAAAAGGTTGAAAGTTGGCATGGTATCATCATTTCACCCACATAGCAGGTGCAAGAAAGTAGAGAGGGTTACGGAAAAAACGGGATGCACTTCATGTACAAAACAGACAATCTCTTTCGAAGTATCAGAGTTTCATAGGGAAACTCATCTGTTACAAAGAGATTTCATTTTGTCGAACTTATTTGAACTCCATAGTTTTTCTGTGTTCAAAATGCACCATTCAAAGCCACATCATCAATTTTCAACCCTTTCTGACTTCATTTGTTATTTTTCATGCATTTACTGATTATTTTGAGCTATAAGACCATGAAATTACAAAGCATTTGAAATGAACGCTGAAAAGGTTGAAAGTTGGCATGGTATCATCATTTCACCCACATAGCATGTGCAAGAAAGTAGAGAGGGTTACTGCAAAAACTGGATGCACTTCGTGTACAAAACAGACTATCTCTTTCGAAGTATCAAAGTTTCATAGGGAAACTCGTCTGTTACAAAGGGATTTTATTTGGTTGAACTCATTTGAACTCCATAGTTTTTCTGTGTTCAAAATGCACCACTAAAAGCCACATCATCAATTTTTAACCCTTTCTGACTTCATTTGTTATTTTTCATGCATTTACTGATTATTTTGAGTTATAGGACCATGAAATTGAAAAGCATTTTAAATAAACTCTGAAAAGGTTGAAAGTTGGCATGGTATCATCATTTCACCCACATAGCATGTGCAAGAAAGTAGAGAGGGTTACAGCAAAAACTGGATGCACTTCGTGTACAAAACAGACAATCTCTTTCGAAGTATCAGAGTTTCATAGGGAAACTCATCTGTTACAAAGAGATTTCATTTTGTCGAACTTATTTGAACTCCATAGTTTTTCTGTGTTCAAAATGCACCATTCAAAGCCACATCATCAATTTTCAACCCTTTCTGACTTCATTTGTTATTTTTCATGCATTTACTGATTATTTTGAGTTATAAGACCATGAAATTGAAAAGCATTTGAAATGAACTCTGAAAAGGTTGAAAGTTGGCATGGTATCATCATTTTTCCCACATAGCATGTGCAAAAAAGTATAGAGGGTTACGGCAAAAACTGGATGCACTTCATGTACAAAACAGACAATCTCTTTCGAAGAATCAGGGTTTCATACGGAAACTCATCTGTTACGAAGGGATCTCATTTTTTTCAACTTATTTGAACTCTATAGTTTTTCTATGTTCAAAATGCACCATTCAAAGCCACATCATCAATTTTCAACCCTTTCTGACTTCATTTGTTATTTTTCATGCATTTACTGATTATTTTGTGCTATGAGACCATGAAATTGAAAATCATTTGAAATGAACTCTGAAAAGGTTGAAAGTTGGCACGGTATCATCATTTCACCCGCATAGCATGTCCAAGAAAGTAGAGAGGGTTACGGGAAAAACTGGATGCACTTTGTGTACAAAACGGACAATCTCTTTCGAAGTATCAGGTTTTCATACAGAAACTTGTCTGTTACAAAGGGATTTCATTTTTTTGAACTTATTTGAACTTCTTTGTTTTTCTGTGTTAAAAATGCACCATTAAAAGCCGCATCATCAATTTTCAACCCTTTCTGACTTCATTTGTTATTTTTCATGCATTTACTGATTATTTTGAGCTATGAGACCATGAAATTGAAAATCATTTGAAATGAACTCTAAAAAGGTTGAAAGGTGGCATGGTATCATCATTTCACCTACATAGCAGGTGCAAGAAAGTAGAAAGGGTTACGGGAAAAACTGGATGCACTTCATGTACAAAACAGACAGTCTCTTTCGAAGTATCAGGGTTTCATATGGAAACTCATCTGTTACGAAGGGATTTCATTTTTTTCAACTTATTTGAACTCTATAGTTTTTCTATGTTCAAAATGCACCATTCAAAGCCACATCATCAATTTTCTACCCTTTCTGACTTCATTTGTTATTTTTCATGCATTTACTGATTATTTTGAGCTATGAGACCATGAAATTGAAAATCATTTGAAATGAACTCTGAAAAGGTTGAAAGTTGGCACGGTATCATCATTTCACCCACATAGCATGTCCATGAAAGTAGAGAGGGTTACGGCAAAACTGGATGCACTTCGTGTACAAAACGGACAATCTCTTTCAAAGTATCAGGGTTTCATACGGAAACTCATCTGTTACGAAGGGATTTCATTTTTTGAACCTATTTGAACTCCATATTTTCTCTATGTTCAAAATGCACCATTCAAAGCCATCATCAATTTTCAACCCTTTCTGCCTTCATTTGTTATTTTTCATGCATTTACTGATTGTTTTGAGCTATGAGACCATGAAATTGAAAATCATTTGAAATGAACACTAAAAAGGTTGAAAGTTGGCATGGTATCATCATTTCACCCACATAGCAGGTGCAAGAAAGTAGAGAGGGTTACGGAAAAAACGGGATGCACTTCATGTACAAAACAGACAATCTCTTTCGAAGTATCAGAGTTTCATAGGGAAACTCATCTGTTACAAAGAGATTTCATTTTGTCGAACTCATTTGAACTCCATAGTTTTTCTGTGTTCAAAATGCACCACTAAAAGCCACATCATCAATTTTCAACCCTTTCTGACTTCATTTGTTATTTTTCATGCATTAACTGATTATTTTGAGCTATAAGACCATGAAATTACGAAGCATTTTAAATGAACGCTGAAAAGGTTGAAAGTTGGCATGGTATCATCATTTCACCCACATAGCATGTGCAAGAAAGTAGAGAGGGTTACTGCAAAAACTGGATGCACTTCGTGTACAAAACAGACAATCTCTTTCGAAGTATCAGAGTTTCATAGGGAAACTCGTCTGTTACAAAGAGATTTCATTTTGTCGAACTTATTTGAACTCCATAGTTTTTCTGTGTTCAAAATGCACCATTCAAAGCCACATCATCAATTTTCAACCCTTTCTGACTTCATTTGTTATTTTTCATGCATTTACTGATTATTTTGAGTTATAAGACCATGAAATTGAAAAGCATTTGAAATGAACTCTGAAAAGGTTGAAAGTTGGCATGGTATCATCATTTTTCCCACATAGCATGTGCAAAAAAGTATAGAGGGTTACGGCAAAAACTGGATGCACTTCATGTACAAAACAGACAATCTCTTTCGAAGTATCAGGGTTTCATACGGAAACTCATCTGTTACGAAGGGATCTCATTTTTTTCAACTTATTTGAACTCTATAGTTTTTCTATGTTCAAAATGCACCATTCAAAGCCACATCATCAATTTTCAACCCTTTCTGACTTCATTTGTTATTTTTCATGCATTTACTGATTATTTTGTGCTATGAGACCATGAAATTGAAAATCATTTGAAATGAACTCTGAAAAGGTTGAAAGTTGGCACGGTATCATCATTTCACCCGCATAGCATGTCCAAGAAAGTAGAGAGGGTTACGGGAAAAA
>NC_057810.1:27228168-27229256 GCF_018294505.1 Triticum aestivum
TGTTCAAAATGCACCATTCAAAGCCACATCATCAATTTTCTACCCTTTCTGACTTCATTTGTTATTTTTCATGCATTTACTGATTATTTTGAGCTATGAGACCATGAAATTGAAAATCATTTGAAATGAACTCTGAAAAGGTTGAAAGTTGGCACGGTATCATCATTTCACCCACATAGCATGTCCATGAAAGTAGAGAGGGTTACGGCAAAACTGGATGCACTTCGTGTACAAAACGGACAATCTCTTTCAAAGTATCAGGGTTTCATACGGAAACTCATCTGTTACGAAGGGATTTCATTTTTTGAACCTATTTGAACTCCATATTTTCTCTATGTTCAAAATGCACCATTCAAAGCCATCATCAATTTTCAACACTTTCTGCCTTCATTTGTTATTTTTCATGCATTTACTGATTGTTTTGAGCTATGAGACCATGAAATTGAAAATCATTTGAAATGAACACTAAAAAGGTTGAAAGTTGGCATGGTATCATCATTTCACCCACATAGCAGGTGCAAGAAAGTAGAGAGGGTTACGGAAAAAACGGGATGCACTTCATGTACAAAATAGACAATCTCTTTCGAAGTATCAGAGTTTCATAGGGAAACTCATCTGTTACAAAGAGATTTCATTTTGTCGAACTTATTTGAACTCCATAGTTTTTCTGTGTTCAAAATGCACTATTCAAAGCCACATCATCAATTTTCAACCCTTTCTGACTTCATTTGTTATTTTTCATGCATTAACTGATTATTTTGAGCTATAAGACCATGAAATTACGAAGCATTTGAAATGAACGCTGAAAAGGTTGAAAGTTGGCATGGTATCATCATTTCACCCACATAGCATGTGCAAGAAAGTAGAGAGGGTTACTGCAAAAACTGGATGCACTTCGTGTACAAAACAGACAATCTCTTTCGAAGTATCAAAGTTTCATAGGGAAACTCGTCTGTTACAAAGGGATTTTATTTGGTTGAACTCATTTGAACTCCATAGTTTTTCTGTGTTCAAAATGCACCACTAAAAGCCACATCATCAATTTTCAACCCTTTCTGACTTCATTTGTTATTTTTCATGCATTTACT
>NC_057810.1:27229266-27230263 GCF_018294505.1 Triticum aestivum
ATTATTTTGAGTTATAGGACCATGAAATTGAAAAGCATTTTAAATGAACTCTAAAAAGGTTGAAAGTTGGCATGGTATCATCATTTCACCCACATAGCATGTGCAAGAAAGTAGAGAGGGTTACAGCAAAAACTGGATGCACTTCGTGTACAAAACAGACAATCTCTTTCGAAGTATCAGAGTTTCATAGGGAAACTCATCTGTTACAAAGAGATTTCATTTTGTCGAACTTATTTGAACTCCATAGTTTTTCTGTGTTCAAAATGCACCATTCAAAGCCACATCATCAATTTTCAACCCTTTCTGACTTCATTTGTTATTTTTCATGCATTTACTGATTATTTTGAGTTATAAGACCATGAAATTGAAAAGCATTTGAAATGAACTCTGAAAAGGTTGAAAGTTGGCATGGTATCATCATTTTCCCACATAGCATGTGCAAAAAAGTATAGAGGGTTACGGCAAAAACTGGATGCACTTCATGTACAAAACAGACAATCTCTTTCGAAGTATTAGGGTTTCATACGGAAACTCATCTGTTACGAAGGGATCTCATTTTTTTCAACTTATTTGAACTCTATAGTTTTTCTATGTTCAAAATGCACCACTAAAAGCCACATCATCAATTTTCAACCCTTTCTGACTTGATTTGTTATTTTTCATGCATTTACTGATTATTTTGTGCTATGAGACCATGAAATTGAAAATCATTTGAAATGAACTCTGAAAAGGTTGAAAGTTGGCACGGTATCATCATTTCACCCGCATAGCATGTCCAAGAAAGTAGAGAGGGTTACGGGAAAAATTGGATGCACTTTGTGTACAAAACGGACAATCTCTTTCGAAGTATCAGGGTTTCATACAGAAACTTGTCTGTTACAAAGGGATTTCATTTTTTTGAACTTATTTGAACTTCATAGTTTTTCTGTGTTAAAAATGCACCATTAAAAGCCGCATCATCAATTTTCAACCCTTTCTGACTTCATTTGTTATTTTT
>NC_057810.1:27230273-27231475 GCF_018294505.1 Triticum aestivum
AAAAGGTTGAAAGTTGGCATGGTATCATCATTTCACCCACATAGCATGTGCAAGAAAGTAGAGAGGGTTACAGCAAAAACTGGATGCACTTCGTGTACAAATCAGACAATCTCTTTCGAAGTATCAGAGTTTCATAGGGAAACTCATCTGTTACAAAGAGATTTCATTTTGTCGAACTTATTTGAACTCCATAGTTTTTCTGTGTTCAAAATGCACCATTCAAAGCCACATCATCAATTTTCAACCCTTTCTGACTTCATTTGTTATTTTTCATGCATTTACTGATTATTTTGAGTTATAAGACCATGAAATTGAAAAGCATTTGAAATGAACTCTGAAAAGGTTGAAAGTTGGCATGGTATCATCATTTTTCCCACATAGCATGTGCAAAAAAGTATAGAGGGTTACGGCAAAAACTGGATGCACTTCATGTACAAAACAGACAATCTCTTTCGAAGAATCAGGGTTTCATACGGAAACTCATCTGTTACGAAGGGATCTCATTTTTTTCAACTTATTTGAACTCTATAGTTTTTCTATGTTCAAAATGCACCATTCAAAGCCACATCATCAATTTTCAACCCTTTCTGACTTCATTTGTTATTTTTCATGCATTTACTGATTATTTTGTGCTATGAGACCATGAAATTGAAAATCATTTGAAATGAACTCTGAAAAGGTTGAAAGTTGGCACGGTATCATCATTTCACCCGCATAGCATGTCCAAGAAAGTAGAGAGGGTTACTGCAAAAACTGGATGCACTTCGTGTACAAAACAGACAATCTCTTTCGAAGTATCAAAGTTTCATAGGGAAACTCGTCTGTTACAAAGGGATTTCATTTTGTTGAACTCATTTGAACTCCATAGTTTTTCTGTGTTCAAAATGCACCACTAAAAGCCACATCATCAATTTTCAACCCTTTCTGACTTCATTTGTTATTTTTCATGCATTTACTGATTATTTTGAGCTATGAGACCATGAAATTGAAAATCATTTGAAATGAACTCTGAAAAGGTTGAAAGGTGGCATGGTATCATCATTTCACCTACATAGCAGGTGCAAGAAAGTAGAAAGGGTTACGGGAAAAACTGGATGCACTTCATGTACAAAACAGACAGTCTCTTTCGAAGTATCAGGGTTTCATATGGAAACTCATCTGTTACGAAGGGATTTCATTTTTTTCAACTTATTTGAACTCTA
>NC_057810.1:27231485-27232424 GCF_018294505.1 Triticum aestivum
GTTGGCACGGTATCATCATTTCACCCGCATAGCATGTCCAAGAAAGTAGAGAGGGTTACGGGAAAAATTGGATGCACTTTGTGTACAAAACGGACAATCTCTTTCGAAGTATCAGGGTTTCATACAGAAACTTGTCTGTTACAAAGGGATTTCATTTTTTTGAACTTATTTGAACTTCATAGTTTTTCTGTGTTAAAAATGCACCATTAAAAGCCGCATCATCAATTTTCAACCCTTTCTGACTTCATTTGTTATTTTTCATGCATTTACTGATTATTTTGAGCTATGAGACCATGAAATTGAAAATCATTTGAAATGAACTCTAAAAAGGTTGAAAGTTGGCATGGTATCATCATTTCACCTACATAGCAGGTGCAAGAAAGTAGAAAGGGTTACGGGAAAAACTGGATGCACTTCATGTACAAAACAGACAATCTCTTTCGAAGTATCAGGGTTTCATATGGAAACTCATCTGTTACGAAGGGATTTCATTTTTTTCAACTTATTTGAACTCTATAGTTTTTCTATGTTCAAAATGCACCATTCAAAGCCATCATCAATTTTCAACCCTTTCTGCCTTCATTTGTTATTTTTCATGCATTTACTGATTGTTTTGAGCTATGAGACCATGAAATTGAAAATCATTTGAAATGAACACTAAAAAGGTTGAAAGTTGGCATGGTATCATCATTTCACCCACATAGCAGGTGCAAGAAAGTAGAGAGGGTTACGGAAAAAACGGGATGCACTTCATGTACAAAACAGACAATCTCTTTCGAAGTATCAGAGTTTCATAGGGAAACTCATCTGTTACAAAGAGATTTCATTTTGTCGAACTTATTTGAACTCCATAGTTTTTCTGTGTTCAAAATGCACTATTCAAAGCCACATCATCAATTTTCAACCCTTTCTGACTTCATTTGTTATTTTTCATGCATT
>NC_057810.1:27232434-27233900 GCF_018294505.1 Triticum aestivum
TATCAGGGTTTCATATGGAAACTCATCTGTTACGAAGGGATTTCATTTTTTTCAACTTATTTGAACTCTATAGTTTTTCTATGTTCAAAATGCACCATTCAAAGCCATCGTCAATTTTCAACCCTTTCTGCCTTCATTTGTTATTTTTCATGCATTTACTGATTGTTTTGAGCTATGAGACCATGAAATTGAAAATCATTTGAAATGAACACTAAAAAGGTTGAAAGTTGGCATGGTATCATCATTTCACCCACATAGCAGGTGCAAGAAAGTAGAGAGGGTTACGGAAAAAACGGGATGCACTTCATGTACAAAACAGACAATCTCTTTCGAAGTATCAGAGTTTCATAGGGAAACTCATCTGTTACAAAGAGATTTCATTTTGTCGAACTTATTTGAACTCCATAGTTTTTCTGTGTTCAAAATGCACTATTCAAAGCCACATCATCAATTTTCAACCCTTTCTGACTTCATTTGTTATTTTTCATGCATTTACTGATTATTTTGAGCTATAAGACCATGAAATTACGAAGCATTTGAAATGAACGCTGAAAAGGTTGAAAGTTGGCATGGTATCATCGTTTCACCCACATAGCATGTGCAAGAAAGTAGAGAGGGTTACTGCAAAAACTGGATGCACTTCGTGTACAAAACAGACAATCTCTTTCGAAGTATCAAAGTTTCATAGGGAAACTCGTCTGTTACAAAGGGATTTTATTTTGTTGAACTCATTTGAACTCCATAGTTTTTCTGTGTTCAAAATGCACCACTAAAAGCCACATCATCAATTTTCAACCCTTTCTGACTTCATTTGTTATTTTTCATGCATTTACTGATTATTTTGAGTTATAAGACCATGATATTGAAAAGCATTTTAAATGAACTCTGAAAAGGTTGAAAGTTGGCATGGTATCATCATTTCACCCACATAGTATGTGCAAGAAAGTACAGAGGGTTACGGCAAACACTGGATGCACTTCATGTACAAAACATACAATCTCTTTTGAAGTATCAGAGTTTCATAGGGAAACTCATCTGTTACAAAGAGATTTCATTTTGTCGAACTTATTTGAACTCCATAGTTTTTCTGTGTTCAAAATGCACCATTCAAAGCCACATCATCAATTTTCTACCCTTTCTGACTTCATTTGTTATTTTTCATGCATTTACTGATTATTTTGAGCTATGAGACCATGAAATTGAAAATCATTTGAAATGAACTCTGAAAAGGTTGAAAGTTGGCACGGTATCATCATTTCACCCACATAGCATGTCCATGAAAGTAGAGAGGGTTACGGCAAAACTGGATGCACTTCGTGTACAAAACGGACAATCTCTTTCAAAGTATCAGGGTTTCATACGGAAACTCATCTGTTACGAAGGGATTTCATTTTTTGAACCTATTTGAACTCCATATTTTCTCTATGTTCAAAATGCACCATTCAAAGCCATCATCAATTTTCAAC
>NC_057810.1:27233910-27234293 GCF_018294505.1 Triticum aestivum
AGACAATCTCTTTCGAAGTATCAAAGTTTCATAGGGAAACTCGTCTGTTACAAAGGGATTTTATTTTGTTGAACTCATTTGAACTCCATAGTTTTTCTGTGTTCAAAATGCACCACTAAAAGCCACATCATCAATTTTCAACCCTTTCTGACTTCATTTGTTATTTTTCATGCATTTACTGATTATTTTGAGTTATAAGACCATGATATTGAAAAGCATTTTAAATGAACTCTGAAAAGGTTGAAAGTTGGCATGGTATCATCATTTCACCCACATAGTATGTGCAAGAAAGTACAGAGGGTTACGGCAAACACTGGATGCACTTCATGTACAAAACATACAATCTCTTTTGAAGTATCAGAGTTTCATAGGGAAACTCATCT
>NC_057810.1:27234303-27239428 GCF_018294505.1 Triticum aestivum
ATCATTTCACCCACATAGCATGTGCAAGAAAGTAGAGAGGGTTACGGCAAAAACTGGATGCACTTCGTGTACAAAACATACAATCTCTTTCGAAGTATCAAAGTTTCATAGGGAAACTCATCTGTTACAAAGAGATTTCATTTTGTCGAACTTATTTGAACTCCATAGGTTTTCTGTGTTCAAAATGCACCATTCAAAGCCACATCATCAATTTTTAACCCTTTCTGACTTCATTTGTAATTTTTCATGCATTTACTGATTATTTTGAGCTATAAGACCATGAAATTGAAAAGCATTTGAAATGAACTCTGAAAAGATTGAAAGTTGGCACGGTATCATCATTTCACCCGCATAGCATGTCCAAGAAAGGAGAGAGGGTTACGGGAAAAACTGGATGCACTTTGTGTACAAAACGGACAATCTCTTTCGAAGTATCAGGGTTTCATACAGAAACTTGTCTGTTACAAAGGGATTTCATTTTTTTGAACTTATTTGAACTTCATAGTTTTTCTGTGTTAAAATGCACCATTAAAAGCCACATCATCAATTTTCAACCCTTTCTGACTTCATTTGTTATTTTTCATGCATTTACTGATTATTTTGAGCTATGAGACCATGAAATTGAAAATCATTTGAAATGAACTTTGAAAAGGTTGAAAGTTGGCACGGTATCATCATTTCACCCACATAGCATGTCCATGAAAGTAGAGAGGGTTACGGCAAAACTGGATGCACTTCGTGTACAAAATGGACAATCTCTTTCGAAGTATCAGGGTTTCATACGGACACTCATCTGTTACGAAGGGATTTCATTTTTTGAACCTATTTGAACTCCATATTTTCTCTATGTTCAAAATGCACCATTCAAAGCCATCATCAATTTTCAACCCTTTCCGCCTTCATTTGTTATTTTTCATGCATTTACTGATTGTTTTGAGCTATGAGACCATGAAATTGAAAATCATTTGAAATGAACACTAAAAAGGTTGAAAGTTGGCATGGTATCATCATTTCACCCACATAGCAGGTGCAAGAAAGTAGAGAGGGTTACGGAAAAAACGGGATGCACTTCATGTACAAAACAGACAATCTCTTTCGAAGTATCAGAGTTTCATAGGGAAACTCATCTGTTACAAAGAGATTTCATTTTGTCGAACTTATTTGAACTCCATAGTTTTTTTGTGTTCAAAATGCACCATTCAAAGCCACATCATCAATTTTCAACCCTTTCTGACTTCAGTTGTTATTTTTCATGCATTTACTGATTATTTTGAGCTATAAGACCATGAAATTACAAAGCATTTGAAATGAACGCTGAAAAGGTTGAAAGTTGGCATGGTATCATCATTTCACCCACATAGCATGTGCAAGAAAGTAGAGAGGGTTACTGCAAAAACTGGATGCACTTCGTGTACAAAACGGACAATCTCTTTCGAAGTATCAAAGTTTCATAGGGAAACTCGTCTGTTACAAAGGGATTTTATTTTGTTGAACTCATTTGAACTCCATAGTTTTTCTGTGTTCAAAATGCACCACTAAAAGCCACATCATCAATTTTCAACCCTTTCTGACTTCATTTATTATTTTTCATGCATTTACTGATTATTTTGAGTTATAAGACCGTGATATTGAAAAGCATTTTAAATGAACTCTGAAAAGGTTGAAAGTTGGCATGGTATCATCATTTCACCCACATAGCATGTGCAAGAAAGTAGAGAGGGTTACGGCAAACACTGGATGCACTTCATGTACAAAACAGACAATCTATTTTGAAGTATCAGAGTTTCATAGGGAAACTCATCTGTTACAAAGAGATTTCATTTTGTCGAACTTATTTGAACTCCATAGTTTTTCTATGTTCAAAATGCACCATTCAAAGCCACATCATCAATTTTCAACCCTTTCTGACTTCATTTGTTATTTTTCATGCATTTACTGATTATTTTGAGTTATAAGACCATGAAATTGAAAAGTATTTTAAATGAACTCTGAAAAGGTTGAAAGTTGGCATGGTATCATCATTTCACCCACATAGCATGTGCAAGAAAGTAGAGAGGGTTACGGCAAAAACTGGATGCACTTCGTGTACAAAACATACAATCTCTTTCGAAGTATCAGAGTTTCATAGGGAAACTCATCTGTTACAAAGAGATTTCATTTTGTCGAACTTATTTGAACTCCATAGGTTTTCTGTGTTCAAAATGCACCATTCAAAGCCACATCATCAATTTTCAACCCTTTCTGACTTCATTTGTAATTTTTCATGCATTTACTGATTATTTTGACCTATTAGACCATGAAATTGAAAAGCATTTGAAATGAACTCTGAAAAGATTGAAAGTTAGCATGGTATCATCATTTTTCCCACATAGCATGTGCAAAAAAGTATAGAGGGTTATGGCAAAAACTGGATGCACTTCATGTACAAAACAGACAATTTCTTCCGAAGTATCGGGGTTTGATACGGAAACTCATCTGTTACGAAGGGATCTCATTTTTTTCAACTTATTTGAACTCTATAGTTTTTCTATGTTCAAAATGCACCATTCAAAGCCACATCATCAATTTTCAACCCTTTCGGACTTCATTTGTTATTTTTCATGCATTTACTGATTATTTTGAGCTATGAGACCATGAAATTGAAAATCATTTGAAATGAACTCTGAAAAGGTTGAAAGTTGGAACGGTATCATCATTTCACCCGCATAACATGTCCAAGAAAGTAGAGAGGGTTACGGGAAAAACTGGATGCACTTCGTGTACAAAACGGACAATCTCTTTCGAAGTATCAGGGTTTCATACAGAAACTTGTCTGTTACAAAGGGATTTCATTTTTTTGAACTTATTTGAACTTCATAGTTTTTCTGTGTTAAAAATGCACCATTAAAAGCCGCATCATCAATTTTCAACCCTTTCTGACTTCATTTGTTATTTTTCATGCATTTACTGATTATTTTGAGCTATGAGACCATGAAATTGAAAATCATTTGAAATGAACTCTAAAAAGGTTGAAAGTTGGCATGGTATCATCATTTCACCTACATAGCAGGTGCAAGAAAGTAGAAAGGGTTACGGGAAAAACTGGATGCACTTCATGTACAAAACAGACAATCTCTTTCGAAGTATCAGGGTTTCATACGGAAACTCATTTGTTACGAAGGGATTTTATTTTTTTCAACTTATTTGAACTCTATAGTTTTTCTATGTTCAAAATGCACCATTGAAAGCCACATCATCAATTTTCAACCCTTTCTGACTTCATTTGTTATTTTTCATGCATTTACTGATTATTTTGAGCTATGAGAGCATGAAATTGAAAATCATTTGAAATGAACTCTGAAAAGGTTGAAAGTTGGCACGGTATCATCATTTCACCCGCATAGCATGTCCAAGAAAGTAGAGAGGGTTACGGAAAAAACTGGATGCACTTCGTGTACAAAACAGACAATCTCTTTCGAAGTATGAGGGTTTCATACGAAAACTCATCTGTTACGAAGGGATTTCATTTTTTTGAACCTATTTGAACTCCATTTTTTCTCTGTGTTCAAAATGCACCATTCAAAGCCATCATCAATTTTCAACACTTTCTGACTTCATTTGTTATTTTTCATGCATTTACTGATTGTTTTGAGCTATGAGACCATGAAATTGAAAATCATTTGAAATGAACTCTAAAAAGGTTGAAAGTTGGAATGGTATCATCATTTCACCCACATAGCAGGTGGAAGAAAGTAAGAGGGTTACGGAAAAAACTGGATGCACTTCATGTACAAAACAGACAATCTCTTTCGAAGTATCAGAGTTTCATAGGGAAACTCATCTGTTACAAAGAGATTTCATTTTGTCGAACTTATTTGAACTCCATAGTTTTTCTGTGTTCAAAATGCACCATTCAAAGCCACATCATCAATTTTCAACCCTTTCTGACTTCATTTCTTATTTTTCATGCATTTACTGATTATTTTGAGCTATAAGACCATGAAATTGCAAAGCATTTGAAATGAACTCTGAAAAGGTTGAAAGTTGGCATGGTATCATCATTTCACCCACATAGCATGTGCAAGAAAGTAGAGAGGGTTACTGCAAAAACTGGATGCACTTCGTGTACAAAACAGACAATCTCTTTCGAAGTATCAAAGTTTCATAGGGAAACTCGTCTGTTACAAAGGGACTTTATTTTGTTGAACTCATTTGAACTCCATAGTTTTTCTGTGTTCAAAATGCACCACTAAAAGCCACATCATCAATTTTCAACCCTTTCTGACTTCATTTGTTATTTTTCATGCATTTACTGATTATTTTGAGTTATAAGACAATGAAATTGAAAAGCATTTTAAATGAACTCTGAAAAGGTTGAAAGTTGGCATGGTATCATCATTTCACCCACATAGCATGTGCAAGAAAGTAGAGAGGGTTACGGCAAAAATTGGATTAACTTCGTGTACAAAATAGACAATCTCTTTTGAAGTATCAGAGTTTCATAGGGAAACTCATCTGTTACAAAGAGATTTCATTTTGTCGAACTTATTTGAACTCCATAGTTTTTCTGTGTTCAAAATGCACCATTCAAAGCCACATCATCAATTTTCAACCCTTTCTGACTTCATTTGTTATTTTTCATGCATTTACTTATTATTTTGAGCTATAAGACCATGAAATTGCAAAGCATTTTAAATGAACTCTGAAAAGGTTGAAAGTTGGCATGGTATCATCATTTCACCCACATAGCATGTGCAAGAAAGTAGAGAGGGTTACGGCAAAAAGTGGATGCACTTCGTGTACAAAACAGACAATCTCTTTCGAAGTATCAGAGTTTCATAGGGAAACTCATCTGTTACAAAGAGATTTCATTTTGTCGAACTTATTTGAACTCCATAGTTTTTCTGTGTTCAAAATGCACCATTCAAAGCCACATCATCAATTTTCAACCCTTTCTGACTTCATTTGTTATTTTTCATGCATTTACTGATTATTTTGAGTTATAAGACCATGAAATTGAAAAGTATTTTAAATGAACTCTGAAAAGGTTGAAAGTTGGCATGGTATCATCATTTCACCCACATAGCATGTGCAAGAAAGTAGAGAGGGTTACGGCAAAAACTGGATGCACTTCGTGTACAAAACA
>NC_057810.1:27241210-27243619 GCF_018294505.1 Triticum aestivum
GTTTTTCTGTGTTCAAAATGCACCACTAAAAGCCACATCATCAATTTTCAACCCTTTCTGACTTCATTTGTTATTTTTCATGCATTTACTGATTATTTTGAGTTATAAGACAATGAAATTGAAAAGCATTTTAAATGAACTCTGAAAAGGTTGAAAGTTGGCATGGGATCATCATTTCACCCACATAGCAGGTGCAAGAAAGTAGAAAGGGTTACGGGAAAAACTGGATGCACTTCATGTACAAAACAGACAATCTCTTTCGAAGTATCAGGGTTTCATACGGAAACTCATCTGTTACGAAGGGATTTTATTTTTTTCAACTTATTTGAACTCTATAGTTTTTCTATGTTCAAAATGCACCATTCAAAGCCACATCATCAATTTTCAACCCTTTCTGACTTCATTTGTTATTTTTCATGCATTTACTGATTATTTTGAGCTATGAGAGCATGAAATTGAAAATCATTTGAAATGAACTCTGAAAAGGTTGAAAGTTGGCACGGTATCATCATTTCACCCGCATAGCATGTCCAAGAAAGTAGAGAGGGTTACGGAAAAAACTGGATGCACTTCGTGTACAAAACGGACAGTCTCTTTCGAAGTATGAGGGTTTCTTACGAAAACTCATCTGTTACGAAGGGATTTCATTTTTTTGAACCTATTTGAACTCCATTTTTTCTCTGTGTTCAAAATGCACCATTCAAAGCCATCATCAATTTTCAACACTTTCTGACTTCATTTGTTATTTTTCATGCATTTACTGATTGTTTTGAGCTATGAGACCATGAAATTGAAAATCATTTGAAATGAACTCTAAAAAGGTTGAAAGTTGGCATGGTATCATCATTTCACCCACATAGCAGGTGGAAGAAAGTAGAGAGGGTTACGGAAAAAACTGGATGCACTTCATGTACAAAACAGACAATCTCTTTCGAAGTATCAGAGTTTCATAGGGAAACTCATCTGTTACAAAGAGATTTCATTTTGTCGAACTTATTTGAACTCCATAGTTTTTCTGTGTTCAAAATGCACCATTCAAAGCCACATCATCAATTTTCAACCCGTTCTGACTTCATTTCTTATTTTTCATGCATTTACTGATTATTTTGAGCTATAAGACCATGAAATTGCAAAGCATTTGAAATGAACTCTGAAAAGGTTGAAAGTTGGCATGGTATCATCATTTCACCCACATAGCATGTGCAAGAAAGTAGAGAGGGTTACTGCAAAAACTGCATGCACTTCGTGTACAAAACAGACAATCTCTTTCGAAGTATCAAAGTTTCATAGGGAAACTCGTCTGTTACAAAGGGACTTTATTTTGTTGAACTCATTTGAACTCCATCGTTTTTCTGTGTTCAAAATGCACCACTAAAAGCCACATCATCAATTTTCAACCCTTTCTGACTTCATTTGTTATTTTTCATGCATTTACTGATTATTTTGAGTTATAAGACAATGAAATTGAAAAGCATTTTAAATGAACTCTGAAAAGGTTGAAAGTTGGCATGGGATCATCATTTCACCCACATAGCAGGTGCAAGAAAGTAGAAAGGGTTACGGGAAAAACTGGATGCACTTCATGTACAAAACAGACAATCTCTTTCGAAGTATCAGGGTTTCATACGGAAACTCATCTGTTACGAAGGGATTTTATTTTTTTCAACTTATTTGAACTCTACAGTTTTTCTATGTTCAAAATGCACCATTCAAAGCCACATCATCAATTTTCAACCCTTTCTGACTTCATTTGTTATTTTTCATGCATTTACTGATTATTTTGAGCTATGAGAGCATGAAATTGAAAATCATTTGAAATGAACTCTGAAAAGGTTGAAAGTTGGCACGGTATCATCATTTCACCCGCATAGCATGTCCAAGAAAGTAGAGAGGGTTACGGAAAAAACTGGATGCACTTCGTGTACAAAACGGACAGTCTCTTTCGAAGTATGAGGGTTTCTTACGAAAACTCATCTGTTACGAAGGGATTTCATTTTTTTGAACCTATTTGAACTCCATTTTTTCTCTGTGTTCAAAATGCACCATTCAAAGCCATCATCAATTTTCAACACTTTCTGACTTCATTTGTTATTTTTCATGCATTTACTGATTGTTTTGAGCTATGAGACCATGAAATTGAAAATCATTTGAAATGAACTCTAAAAAGGTTGAAAGTTGGCATGGTATCATCATTTCACCCACATAGCAGGTGGAAGAAAGTAGAGAGGGTTACGGAAAAAACTGGATGCACTTCATGTACAAAACAGACAATCTCTTTCGAAGTATCAGAGTTTCATAGGGAAACTCATCTGTTACAAAGAGATTTCATTTTGTCGAACTTATTTGAACTCCATAGTTTTTCTGTGTTCAAAATGCACCATTCAAAGCCACATCATCAATTTTCAACCC
>NC_057810.1:27247623-27248816 GCF_018294505.1 Triticum aestivum
GCATGTGCAAGAAAGTAGAGAGGGTTACTGCAAAAACTGGATGCACTTCGTGTACAAAACAGACAATCTCTTTCGAAGTATCAAAGTTTCATAGGGAAACTCGTCTGTTACAAAGGGACTTTATTTTGTCGAACTCATTTGAACTCCATAGTTTTTCTGTGTTCAAAATGCACCACTAATAGCCACATCATCAATTTTCAACCCTTTCTGACTTCATTTGTTATTTTTCATGCATTTACTGATTATTTTGAGTTATAAGACCATGAAATTGAAAAGCATTTTAAATGAACTCTGAAAAGGTTGAAATTTGGCATGGTATCATCATTTCACCCACATAGCATGTGCAAGAAAGTAGAGAGGGTTACGGCAAAAACTGGATGCACTTCGTGTACAAAACAGACAATCTCTTTCGAAGTATCAGAGTTTCATAGGGAAACTCATCTGTTACAAAGAGATTTCATTTTGTCGAACTTGTTTGAACTCCATAGTTTTTCTGTGTTCAAAATGCACCATTCAAAGCCACATCATAAATTTTCAACCCTTTCTGACTTCATTTGTTATTTTTCATGCATTTACTGATTATTTTGAGCTATAAGACCATGAAATTGAAAAGCATTTGAAATGAACTCTGAAAAGATTGAAAGTTGGCATGGTATCATCCTTTTTCCCACATAGCATGTGCATAAAAGTATAGAGGGTTATGGCAAAAACTGGATGCACTTCATGTACAAAACAGACAATCTCTTTCGAAGTATCAGGGTTTCATACGGAAACTCATCTGTTACGAAGGGATCTCATTTTTTTGAACTTATTTGAACTCTATAGTTTTTCTATGTTCAAAATGCACCATTCAAAGCCACATCATCAATTTTGAACCCTTTCTGACTTCATTTGTTATTTTTCATGCATTTACTGATTATTTTGAGCTATGAGACCATGAAATTAAAAATCCTTTGAAATGAACTCTGAAAAGGTTGAAAGTTGGCACGGTATCATCATTTCACCCGCATAGCATGTCCAAGAAAGTACAGAGGGTTACGGGAAAAACTGGATGCACTTCGTGTACAAAACGGACAATCTCTTTCGAAGTATCAGGGTTTCATATAGAAACTTGTCTGTTACAAAGGGATTTCATTTTTTTTGAACTTATTTGAACTTCATAGTTTTTCTGTGTTAAAAATGCACCATTAAAA
>NC_057810.1:27248886-27253415 GCF_018294505.1 Triticum aestivum
GCATAGCATGTCCAAGAAAGTAGAGAGGGTTACGGCAAAAACTGGATGCACTTCGTGTACAAAACGGACAATCTCTTTCGAAGTATCAGGGTTTCATACAGAAACTTGTCTGTTACAAAGGGATTTCATTTTTTTTGAACTTATTTGAACTTCATAGTTTTTCTGTGTTAAAAATGCACCATTAAAAGCCGCATCATCAATTTTCAACCCTTTCTGACTTCATTTGTTATTTTTCATGCATTTACTGATTATTTTGAGCTATGAGACCATGAAATTGAAAATCATTTGAAATGAACTCTAAAAAGGTTGAAAGTTGGCATGGTATCATCATTTCACCTACATAGCAGGTGCAAGAAAGTAGAAAGGGTTACGGGAAAAACTGGATGCACTTCATGTACAAAACAGACAATCTCTTTCGAAGTATCAGGGTTTCATACAGAAACTTGTCTGTTACAAAGGGATTTCATTTTTTTCAACTTATTTGAACTCTATAGTTTTTCTATGTTCAAAATGCACCATTCAAAGCCACATAATCAATTTTCAACCCTTTCTGACCTCATTTGTTATTTTTCATGCATTTACTGATAATTTTGAGCTATGGGACCATGAAATTGAAAATCATTTGAAATGAACTCTGAAAAGGTTGAAAGTTGGCACGGTATCATCATTTCACTCGCATAGCATGTCCAAGAAAGTAGAGAGGGTTACGGCAAAAACTGGATGCACTTCGTGTACAAAACAGACAATCTCTTTCGAAGTATCAGGGTTTCATATGGAAACTCATCTGTTACGAAGGGATTTCATTTTTTTTGAACCTATTTGAACTCCATATTTTCTTTGTGTTCAAAATGCACCATTCAAAGTCATCATCAATTTTCAACCCTTTCTGACTTCATTTGTTATTTTTCATGCATTTACTGATTGTTTTGAGCTATGAGACCATGAAATTGAAAATCATTTGAAATGAACTCTAAAAAGGTTGAAAGTTGGCATGCTATCATCATTTCACCCACATAGCAGGTGCAAGAAAGTAGAGAGGGTTACGGAAAAAACTGGATGCACTTCATGTACAAAACAGACAATCTCTTTCGAAGTATTAGAGTTTCATAGGGAAACTCATCTGTTACAAAGAGATTTCATTTTGTCGAACTTGTTTGAACTCCATAGTTTTTCTATGTTCAAAATGCACCATTCAAAGCCACATCATAAATTTTCAACCCTTTCTGACTTCATTTGTTATTTTTCATGCATTTACTGATTATTTTGAGCTATAAGACCATGAAATTGAATAGCATTTGAAATGAACTCTGAAAAGGTTGAAAGTTGGCATGGTATCATCATTTTTTCCACATAGCATGTGCAAAAAAGTATAGAGGGTTACGGCAAAAACTGGATGCACTTCACGTACAAAACAGACAATCTCTTTCGAAGTATCAGGGTTTCATACGGAAACTCATCTGTTACGAAGGGATCTCATTTTTTCAACTTATTTGAACTCTATAGTTTTTCTATGTTCAAAATGCACCATTCAAAGCCACAT
This sequence comes from Triticum aestivum, assembly GCF_018294505.1. NCBI lineage: Eukaryota > Viridiplantae > Streptophyta > Magnoliopsida > Poales > Poaceae > Triticum > Triticum aestivum. Next base: position 27,250,427 of record NC_057810.1, read on the forward strand.
CATCAATTTTCAACCCTTTCTGACTTCATTTGTTATTTTTCATGCATTTACTGATTATTTTGAGCTATGAGACCATGAAATAGAAAATCATTTGAAATGAACTCTCAAAAGGTTTAAAGTTGGCACGGTATCATCATTTCACCCGCATAGCATGTCCAAGAAAGTAGAGAGGGTTACGGCAAAAACTGGATGCACTTCGTGTACAAAACGGACAATCTCTTTCGAAGTATCAGGGTTTCATACGGAAACTCATCTGTTACAAAGGGATTTCATTTTTTTTGAACCTATTTGAACTCCATATTTTCTCTGTGTTCAAAAGGTACCATTCAAAGCCATCATCAATTTTCAACCCTTTCTGACTTCATTTGTTATTTTTCATGCATTTACTGATTATTTTGAGCTATGAGACCATGAAATATAAAAACATTTGAAATGAACTCTAAAAAGGTTGAAAGTTGGCATGGTATCATAATTTCACCCGCATAGCATGTGCAAGAAAGTAGAGAGGGTTACGGCAAAAACTGGATGCACGTTGTGTACAAAACGGACAATCTCTTTCGAAATATCAGGGTTTCATACGGAAACTTGTCTTTTACAAAGGGATTTCCTTTTTTTGAACTTATTTGAACACCATAGTTTTTCTGTGTTCAAAATGCACCATTAAAATCCACATCATCAATTTTCAACCCTTTCTGACTTCATTTGTTATTTTTCATGCATTTACTGATTATTTTGTGCTATGAGACCATGAAATTGAAAATCATTTGAAATGAACTCTGAAAAGGTTGAAAGTTGGCACGGTATCATCATTTCACCCGCATAGCATGTCCAAGAAAGTAGAGATGGTTACGGGAAAAACTGGATGCACTTCGTGTACAAAACGGACAATCTCTTTCGAAGTATCAGGGTTTCATACAGAAACTTGTCTATTACAAAGGGATTTCGTTTTTTTTGAACTTATTTGAACTTCATAGTTTTTCTGTGTTAAAAATGCACCATTAAAATCCGCATCATCAATTTTCAACCCTTTCTGAATTCATTTGTTATTTTTCATGCATTTACTGATTATTTTGAGCTATGAGACCATGAAATTGAAAATCATTTGAAATGAACTCTAAAAAGGTTGAAAGTTGGCATGGTATCATCATTTCACCTACATAGCAGGTGCAAGAAAGTAGAAAGGGTTACGGGAAAAACTGGATGCACTTCATGTACAAAACAGACAATCTCTTTCGAAGTATCAGGGTTTCATACGGAAACTCATCTGTTACGAAGGGATTTCATTTTTTTCAACTTATTTGAACTCTATAGTTTTTCTATGTTCAAAATGCACCATTCAAAGCCACATCATCAATTTTCAACCCTTTCTGACTTCATTTGTTATTTTTCATGCATTTACTGATTATTTTGAGCTATGAGACCATGAAATTGAAAATCATTTGAAATGAACTCTGAAAAGGTTGAAAGTTGGCATGGTATCATCATTTCACCCGCATAGCATGTCCAAGAAAGTAGAGCGGGTTACGGCAAAAACTGGATGCACTTCGTGTATAAAACGGACAATCCCTTTCAAAGTATCAGGGTTTCATACGGAAACTCATCTGTTACGAAGGGATTTCATTTTTTGAACCTATTTGAACTCCATATTTTCTCTGTGTTCAAAATGCACCATTCAAAGCCATCATCAATTTTCAACACTTTCTGACTTCATTTGTTATTTTTCATGCATTTACTGATTGTTTTGAGCTATGAGACCATGAAATTGAAAATCGTTTGAAATGAACTCTAAAAAGGTTGAAAGTTGGCATGGTATCATCATTTCACCCACATAGCAGCTGCAAGAAAGTAGAGAGGGTTACGGAAAAAACTGGATGCACTTCATGTACAAAACAGACAATCTCTTTCAAAGTATTAGAGTTTCATAGGGAAACTCATCTGTTACAAAGAGATTTCATTTTGTCGAACTTATTTGAACTCCATAGTTTTTCTGTGTTCAAAATGCACCATTCAAAGCCACATCATCAATTTTCAACCCTTTCTGACTTCATTTGTTATTTTTGATGCATTTACTGATTATTTTGAGCTATAAGACCATGAAATTGAATAGCATTTGAAATGAACTCTGAAAAGGTTGAAAGTAGGCATGGTATCATCATTTTTTCCACATAGCATGTGCAAGAAAGTAGAGAGGGTTACTGCAAAAACTGGATGCACTTCGTGTACAAAACAGACAATCTCTTTCGAAGTATCAGGGTTTCATACGGAAACTCATCTGTTACGAAGGGATCTCATTTTTTTCAACTTATTTGAACTCCATATTTTCTCTGTGTTCAAAATGCACCATTCAAAGCCATCATCAATTTTCAACACTTTCTGACTTCATTTGTTATTTTTCATGCATTTACTGATTGTTTTGAGCTATGAGACCATGAAATTGAAAATCATTTGAAATGAACTCTAAAAAGGTTGAAAGTTTGCACGGTATCATCATTTCACCCGCATAGCATGTCCAAGAAAGTAGAGAGGGTTATGGCAAAAACTGGATGCACTTCGTGTACAAAACGGACAATCTCTTTCGAAGTATCAGGGTTTCATATGGAAACTCATCTGTTACGAAGGGATTTCATTTTTTTGAACCTATTTGAACTCCATATTTTCTCTGTGTTCAAAATGCACCATTCAAAGCCACATCAACAATTTTCAACCCTTTCTGACTTCATTTGTTATTTTTCATGCATTTACTGATTATTTTGAGCTATAAGACGATGAAATTGCAAAGCATTTGAAATGAACTCTGAAAAGGTTGAAAGTTGGCATGGTATCATCATTTCACCCACATAGCATGTGCAAGAAAGTAGAGAGGGTTACTGCAAAAACTGGATGCACTTCGTGTACAAAACAGACAATCTCTTTCGAAGTATCAAAGTTTCATAGGGAAACTCGTCTGTTACAAAGGGACTTTATTTTGTTGAACTCATTTGAACTCCAT
>NC_057810.1:27253425-27253808 GCF_018294505.1 Triticum aestivum
AGACAATCTCTTTCGAAGTATCAAAGTTTCATAGGGAAACTCGTCTGTTACAAAGGGATTTTATTTTGTTGAACTCATTTGAACTCCATAGTTTTTCTGTGTTCAAAATGCACCACTAAAAGCCACATCATCAATTTTCAACCCTTTCTGACTTCATTTGTTATTTTTCATGCATTTACTGATTATTTTGAGTTATAAGACCATGATATTGAAAAGCATTTTAAATGAACTCTGAAAAGGTTGAAAGTTGGCATGGTATCATCATTTCACCCACATAGTATGTGCAAGAAAGTACAGAGGGTTACGGCAAACACTGGATGCACTTCATGTACAAAACATACAATCTCTTTTGAAGTATCAGAGTTTCATAGGGAAACTCATCT
>NC_057810.1:27253818-27254772 GCF_018294505.1 Triticum aestivum
GGTTGAAAGTTGGCATGGTATCATCATTTCACCCACATAGCATGTGCAAGAAAGTAGAGAGGGTTACGGAAAAAACTGGATGCACTTCGTGTACAAAACAGACAATCTCTTTCGAAGTATCAGAGTTTCATAGGGAAACTCATCCGTTACAAAGAGATTTCATTTTGTCAAACTTATTTGAACTCCATAGTTTTTCTGTGTTCAAAATGCACCATTCAAAGCCACATCATCAATTTTCAACCCTTTCTGACTTCATTTGTTATTTTTGATGCATTTACTGATTATTTTGAGCTATAAGACCATGAAATTGAAAAGCATTTGAAATGAACTCTGAAAAGATTGAAAGTTGGCATGGTATCATAATTTTTCCCACATAGCATGTGCAAAAAAGTATAGAGGGTTACGGCAAAAACTGGATGCACTTCATGTACAAAACAGACAATTTCTTTCGAAGTATTAGGGTTTCATACGGAAACTCATCTGTTACGAAGGGATCTCATTTTTTTCAATTTATTTGAACTCTATAGTTTTTCTATGTTCAAAATGCACCATTCAAAGCCACATCATCAATTTTCAACCCTTTCTGACTTCATTTGTTATTTTTCATGCATTTACTGATTATTTTGAGCTATGAGACCATGAAATTGAAAATCATTTGAAATGAACTCTGAAAAGGTTGAAAGTTGGCACGGTATCATCATTTCACCCGCATAGCATGTCCAAGAATGTAGAGAGGGTTACGGGAAAAACTCGATGCACTTCGTGTACAAAACGGACAATCTCTTTCAAAGTATCAGGGTTTCATACAGAAACTTGTCTGTTACAAAGGGATTTCATTTTTTTGAACTTATTTGAACTTCATAGTTTTTCTGTGTTAAAAATGCACCATTAAAAGCCGCATCATCAATTTTCAACCCTTTCTGACTTCATTTGATATTTTTCATGCATTTACTA
>NC_057810.1:27255191-27257189 GCF_018294505.1 Triticum aestivum
TGGATGCACTTCGTGTACAAAACAAATAATCTCTTTCGAAGTATCAGGGTTTCATACGGAAACTCATCTGTTACGAAGAGATTTCATTTTGTCGAACTTATTTGAACTCCATAGTTTTTCTGTGTTCAAAATGCACCATTCAAAGCCACATCATCAATTTTCAACCCTTTCTGACTTCATTTGTTATTTTTGATGCATTTACTGATTATTTTGAGCTATAAGACCATGAAATTGAAAAGCATTTGAAATGAACTCTGAAAAGATTGAAAGTTGGCATGGTATCATAATTTTTCCCACATAGCATGTGCAAAAAAGTATAGAGGGTTACGGCAAAAACTGGATGCACTTCATGTACAAAACAGACAATTTCTTTCGAAGTATTAGGGTTTCATACGGAAACTCATCTGTTACGAAGGGATCTCATTTTTTCAATTTATTTGAACTCTATGGTTTTTCTATGTTCAAAATGCACCATTCAAAGCCACATCATCAATTTTCAACCCTTTCTGACTTCATTTTTTATTTTTCATGCATTTACTGATTATTTTGAGCTATGAGACCATGAAATTGAAAAGCATTTGAAATGAACTCTGAAAAGGTTGAAAGTTGGCACGGTATCATCATTTCACCCGCATAGCATGTCCAAGAAAGTGGAGAGGGTTACGGGAAAAACTCGATGCACTTCGTGTACAAAACGGACAATCTCTTTCGAAGTATCAGGGTTTCATACAGAAACTTGTCTGTTACAAAGGGATTTCATTTTTTTGAACTTATTTGAACTTCATAGTTTTTCTGTGTTAAAAATGCACCATTAAAAGCCGCATCATCAATTTTCAACCCTTTCTGACTTCATTTGATATTTTTCATGCATTTACTGATTATTTTGAGCTATAAGACCATGAAATTGAATAGCATTTGAAATGAACTCTGAAAAGGTTGAAAGTTGGCATGGTATCATCATATTTTCCACATAGCATGTGCAAGAAAGTAGAGAGGGTTACTGCAAAAACTGGATGCACTTCGTGTACAAAACAGACAATCTCTTTCGAAGTATCAGGGTTTCATACGGAAACTCATCTGTTACGAAGGGATCTCATTTTTTACAATTTATTTGAACTCTATAGTTTTTCTAAGTTCAAAATGCACCATTCAAAGCCACATCATCAATTTTCAACCCTTTCTGACTTCATTTGTTATTTTTCATGCATTTACTGATTATGTTGAGCTATGAGACCATGAAATTGAAAATCATTTGAAATGAACTCTGAAAAGGTTGAAAGTTGGCATGGTATCATCATTTCACCCGCATAGCATGTCCAAGAAAGTAGAGCGGGTTACGGCAAAAACTGGATGCACTTCGTTTATAAAACGGACAATCTCTTTCGAAGTATCAGGGTTTCATACGGAAACTCATCTGTTACGAAGGGATTTCATTTTTTGAACCTATTTGAACTCCATATTTTCTCTGTGTTCAAAATGCACCATTCAAAGCCATCATCAATTTTCAACACTTTCTGACTTCATTTTTTATTTTTCATGCATTTACTGATTGTTTTGGGCTATGAGACCATGAAATTGAAAATCATTTGAAATGAACTCTAAAAAGGTTGAAAGTTGGCATGGTATCATCATTTCACACACATAGCAGGCGCAAGAAAGTAGAGAGGGTTACGGAAAAAACTGGATGCACTTCGTGTACAAAACAGATAATCTCTTTCGAAGTATCAGGGTTTCATACGGAAACTCATCTGTTACGATGAGATTTCATTTTGTCGAACTTATTTGAAATCCATAGTTTTTCTGTGTTCAAAATGCACCATTCAAAGCCACATCATCAATTTTCAACCCTTTCTGACTTCATTTGTTATTTTTCATGCATTTACTGATTATTTTGAGCTATAAGACCATGAAATTGCAAAGCATTTGAAATGAACTCTGAAAAGGTTGAAAGTTGGCATGGTATCATCATTTCACCCACATAGCATGTGCAAGAAAGTA
>NC_057810.1:27257455-27260693 GCF_018294505.1 Triticum aestivum
CGTGTACAAAACAGACAATCTCTTTCGAAGTATAAAAGTTTCATAGGGAAACTCGTCTGTTACGAAGGGATTTTATTTTGTTGAACTCATCTAAACTCCATAGTTTTTCTGTGTTCAAAATGCACCTCTAAAAGCCACATCATCAATTTTCAACCCTTTCTGACTTCATTTGTTATTTTTCATGCATTTACTTATTATTTTGAGTTATAAGACCATGAAATTGAAAAGCATTTTAAATGAACTCTGAAAAGGTTGAAAGTTGGCATGGTATCATCATTTCACCCACATAGCATGTGCAAGAAAGTAGAGAGGGTTACGGCAAAAACTGGATGCACTTCGTGTACAAAACAGAGAATCTCTTTCGAAGTATCAGAGTTTCATAGGGAAACTCATCCATTACAAAGAGATTTCATTTTGTCAAACTTATTTGAACTCCATAGTTTTTCTGTGTTCAAAATGCACCATTCAAAGCCACATCATCAATTTTCAACCCTTTCTGACTTCATTTGCTATTTTTGATGCATTTACTGATTATTTTGAGCTATAAGACCATGAAATTGAAAAGCATTTGAAATGAACTCTGAAAAGATTGAAAGTTGGCATGGTATCATAATTTTTCCCACATAGCATGTGCAAAAAAGTATAGAGGGTTACGGCAAAAACTGGATGCACTTCATGTACAAAATAGACAATTTCTTTCGAAGTATCAGGGTTTCATACGGAAACTCATCTGTTACGAAGGGATCTCATTTTTTTCAATTTATTTGAACTCTATTGTTTTTCTATGTTCAAAATGCACCATTCAAAGCCACATCATCAATTTTCAACCCTTTCTGACTTCATTTGTTATTTTTCATGCATTTACTGATTATTTTGAGCTATGAGACCATGAAATTGAAAATCATTTGAAATGAACTCTGAAAAGGTTGAAAGTTGGCACGGTATCATCATTTCACCCGCATAGCATGTCCAAGAAAGTAGAGAGGGTTACGGGAAAAACTCGATGCACTTCGTGTACAAAACGGACAATCTCTTTTGAAGTATCAGGGTTTCATACAGAAACTTGTCTGTTACAAAGGGATTTCATTTTTTTGAACTTATTTGAACTTCATAGTTTTTCTGTGTTAAAAATGCACCATTAAAAGCCGCATCATCAATTTTCAACCCTTTCTGACTTCATTTGATAATTTTCATGCATTTACTGATTATTTTGTGCTATGAGACCATTAAATTGAATAGCATTTGAAATGAACTCTGAAAAGGTTGAAAGTTGGCATGGTATCATCATTTCACCCGCATAGCATGTCCAAGAAAGTAGAGCGGGTTACGGCAAAAACTGGATGCACTTCGTGTATAAAACGGACAATCTCTTTTGAAGTATCAGGGTTTCATACGGAAACTCATCTGTTACGAAGGGATTTCATTTTTTTGAACCTATTTGAACTCCATATTTTCTCTGTGTTCAAAATGCACCATTCAAAGCCATCATCAATTTTCAACACTTTCTGACTTCATTTTTTATTTTTCATGCATTTACTGATTATTTTGAGCTATGAGACCATGAAATTGAAAATCATTTGAAATGAACTCTAAAAAGATTGAAAGTTGGCATGGTATCATCATTTCACACACATAGCAGGTGCAAGAAAGTAGAGAGGGTTACGGAAAAAACTGGATGCACTTCGTGTACAAAACAGATAATCTCTTTCGAAGTATCAGGGTTTCATACGGAAACTCATCTGTTACGAAGAGATTTCATTTTGTCGAACTTATTTGAACTCCATAGTTTTTCTGTGTTCAAAATGCACCATTCAAAGCCACATCATCAATTTTCAACCCTTTCTGACTTCATTTGTTATTTTTCATGCATTTACTGATTATTTTGAGCTATAAGACCATGAAATTGTAAAGCATTTGAAGTGAACTCTGAAAAGGTTGAAAGTTGGCATGGTATCATCATTTCACCCACATAGCATGTGCAAGAAAGTAGAGAGGGTTACTGCAAAAACTGGATGCACTTCGTGTACAAAACAGACAATCTCTTTCGAAGTATCAAAGTTTCATAGGGAAACTCGTCTGTTATGAAGGGATTTTATTTTGTTGAACTCATCTGAACTCCATAGTTTTTCTGTGTTCAAAATGCACCACTAAAAGCCACATCATCAATTTTCAACCCTTTCTGACTTCATTTGTTATTTTTCATGCATTTACTTATTATTTTGAGTTATAAGACCATGAAATTGAAAAGCATTTTAAATGAACTCTGAAAAGGTTGAAAGTTGGCATGGTATCATCATTTCACCCACATAGCATGTGCAAGAAAGTAGAGAGGGTTACGGCAAAAACTAGATGCACTTCGTGTACAAAACAGACAATCTCTTTCGAAGTATCAGAGTTTCATAGGGAAACTCATCCATTACAAAGAGATTTCATTTTGTCAAACTTATTTGAACTCCATAGTTTTTCTGTGTTCAAAATGCACCATTCAAAGCCACATCATCAATTTTCAACCCTTTCTGACTTCATTTGTTATTTTTGATGCATTTACTGATTATTTTGAGCTATAAGACCATGAAATTGAAAAGCATTTGAAATGAACTCTGAAAAGATTGAAAGTTGGCATGGTATCATAATTTTTCCCACATAGCATGTGCAAAAAAGTATAGAGGGTTACGGCAAAAACTGGATTGACTTCATGTACAAAACAGACAATTTCTTTCGAAGTATCAGGGTTTCATACGGAAACTCATCTGTTACGAAGGGATCTCATTTTTTTCAATTTATTTGAACTCTATAGTTTTTCTATGTTCAAAATGCACCATTCAAAGCCACATCATCAATTTTCAACCCTTTCTGACTTCATTTCTTATTTTTCATGCATTTACTGATTATTTTGAGCTATGAGACCATGAAATTGAAAATCATTTGAAATGAACTCTGAAAAGGTTGAAAGTTGGCACGGTATCATCATTTCACCCGCATAGCATGTCCAAGAATGTAGAGAGGGTTACGGGAAAAACTCGATGCACTTCGTGTACAAAACGGACAATCTCTTTCAAAGTATCAGGGTTTCATACAGAAACTTGTCTGTTACAAAGGGATTTCATTTTTTTGAACTTATTTGAACTTCATAGTTTTTCTGTGTTAAAAATGCACCATTAAAAGCCGCATCATCAATTTTCAACCCTTTCGGACTTCATTTGATATTTTTCATGCATTTACTGATTATTTTGAGCTA
>NC_057810.1:27260765-27261331 GCF_018294505.1 Triticum aestivum
ATAGCATGTCCAAGAAAGTAGAGCGGGTTACGGCAAAAACTGGATGCACTTCGTGTATAAAACGGACAATCTCTTTCGAAGTATCAGGGTTTCATACGGAAACTCATCTGTTACGAAGGGATTTCATTTTTTTGAACCTATTTGAACTCCATATTTTCTCTGTGTTCAAAATGCACCATTCAAAGCCATCATCAATTTTCAACACTTTCTGACTTCATTTTTTATTTTTCATGCATTTACTGATTGTTTTGAGCTATGAGACCATGAAATTGAAAATCATTTGAAATGAACTCTAAAAAGGTTGAAAGTTGGCATGGTATCATCATTTCACACACATAGCAGGTGCAAGAAAGTAGAGAGGGTTACGGAAAAAACTGGATGCACTTCGTGTACAAAACAAATAATCTCTTTCGAAGTATCAGGGTTTCATACGGAAACTCATCTGTTACGAAGAGATTTCATTTTGTCGAACTTATTTGAACTCCATAGTTTTTCTGTGTTCAAAATGCACCATTCAAAGCCACATCATCAATTTTCAACCCTTTCTGACTTCATTTGTTATTTTT
>NC_057810.1:27261562-27263665 GCF_018294505.1 Triticum aestivum
TTCATAGGGAAACTCATCTGTTACGAAGGGATTTAATTTTTTTCAACTTATTTGAACTCTATAGTTTTTCTATGTTCAAAATGCACCACTAAAAGCCACATCATCAATTTTCAACCCTTTCTGACTTCATTTGTTATTTTTCATGCATTTACTTATTATTTTGAGTTATAAGACCATGAAATTGAAAAGCATTTTAAATGAACTCTGAAAAGGTTGAAATTTGGCATGGTATCATCATTTCACCCACATAGCATGTGCAAGAAAGTAGAGAGGGTTACGGCAAAAACTGGATGCACTTCGTGTATAAAACAGACAATCTCTTTCGAAGTATCAGAGTTTCATAGGGAAACTCATCTGTTACAAAGAGATTTCATTTTGTCAAACTTATTTGAACTCCATAGTTTTTCTGTGTTCAAAATGCACCATTCAAAGCCACATCATCAATTTTCAACCCTTTCTGACTTCATTTGTTATTTTTGATGCATTTACTGATTATTTTGAGCTATAAGACCATGAAATTGAATAGCATTTGAAATGAACTCTAAAAAGGTTGAAAGTTGGCATGGTATCATCATTTTTTCCACATAGCATGTGCAAGAAAGTAGAGAGGGTTACTGCAAAAACTGGATGCACTTCGTGTACAAAACAGACAATCTCTTTCGAAGTATCAGGGTTTCACACGGAAACTCATCTGTTACGAAGGGATCTCATTTTTTTCAACTTATTTGAACTCTATTGTTTTTCTATGTTCAAAATGCACCATTCAAAGACACATCATCAATTTTCAACCCTTTCTGACTTCATTTGTTATTTTTCATGCATTTACTGATTATTTTGAGCTATGAGACCATGAAATTGAAAATCATTTGAAATGAACTCTGAAAAGGTTGAAAGTTGGCACGGTATCATCATTTCACCCGCATAGCATGTCCAACAAAGTAGAGAGGGTTACGGCAAAAACTGGATGCACTTCGTGTACAAAACGGACAATCTCTTTCGAAGTATTAGGGTTTCATACGGAAACTCATCTGTAACAGAGGGATTTCATTTTTTTGAACCTATTTGAACTCCATATTTTCTCTGTGTTCAAAAGGCACCATTCAAAGTCATCATCAATTTTCAACCCTTTCTGACTTAATTTGTTATTTTTCATGCATTTACTGATTATTTTGAGCTATGAGACAATGAAATTGAAAAGCATTTGAAATGAACTCTAAAAAGGTTGAAAGTTGGCATGGTATCATCATTTCACCCACATAGCATGTGCAAGAAAGTAGAGAGGGTTACGGCAAAAACTGGATGCACGTCGTGTACAAAACGGACAATCTCTTTCGAAGTATGAGGGTTTCATACGGGAACTTGTCTTTTACAAAGGGATTTCCTTTTTTTGAACTTATTTGAACACCATAGTTTTTCTGTGTTCAAAATGCACCATTCAAAGCCACATAATCAATTTTCAACCCTTGCTGACTTCATTTGTTATTTTTCATGCATTTACTGATAATTTTGAGCTATGAGACCATGAAATTGAAAATCATTTGAAATGAACTCTGAAAAGGTTGAAAGTTGGCAAGGTATCATCATTTCACCCGCATAGCATGTCCAAGAAAGTAGAGAAGGTTACGGCAAAAACTGGATGCACTTCGTGTACAAAACGGACAATCTCTTTCGAAGTATCAGGGTTTCATATGGAAACTCATCTGTTACGAAGGGATTTCATTTTTATGAACCTATTTGAACTCCATATTTTCTCTGTGTTCAAAATGCACCATTCAAAGCCATCATCAATTTTCAACCCTTTCTGACTTCATTTGTTATTTTTCATGCATTTACTGATTGTTTTGAGCTATGAGACCATGAAATTGAAAATCATTTGAAATGAACTCTAAAAAGGTTGAAAGTTGGCATGGTATCATCATTTCACCTACATAGCAGGTGCAAGAACGTAGAAAGGGTTACGGGAAAAACTGGAAGCACTTCATGTACAAAATAGACAATCTCTTTCGAAGTATCAGGGTTTCATACGGAAACACATCTGTTACGAAGGGACTTATTTAAAATCTATAGTTTTTCTATGTTCAAAATGCACCATTCAAAGCCACA
>NC_057810.1:27263767-27265107 GCF_018294505.1 Triticum aestivum
ATTTGTTATTTTTCATGCATTTACTGATTATTTTGAGCTATGAGACCATGAAATTGAAAAGCATTTGAAATGAACTCTAAAAAGGTTGAAAGTTGGCATGGTATCATCATTTCACCCACATAGCATGTGCAAGAAAGTAGAGAGGGTTACGGCAAAAACTGGATGCACGTCGTGTACAAAACGGACAATCTCTTACGAAGTATGAGGGTTTCATACGGGAACTTGTCTTTTACAAAGGGATTTCCTTTTTTTGAACTTATTTGAACACCATAGTTTTTCTGTGTTCAAAATGCACCATTCAAAGCCACATAATCAATTTTCAACCCTTTCTGACTTCATTTGTTATTTTTCATGCATTTACTGATAATTTTGAGCTATGAGACCATGAAATTGAAAATCATTTGAAATGAACTCTGAAAAGGTTGAAAGTTGGCACGGTATCATCATTTCACCCGCATAGCATGTCCAAGAAAGTAGAGAGGGTTACGGCAAAAACTGGATGCACTTCGTGTACAAAACGGACAATCTCTTTCGAAGTATCAGGGTTTCATATGGAAACTCATCTGTTACGAAGGGATTTCATTTTTTTGAACCTATTTGAACTCCATATTTTCTTTGTGTTCAAAATGCACCATTCAAAGCCATCATCAATTTTCAACCCTTTCTGACTTCATTTGTTATTTTTCATGCATTTACTGATTGTTTTGAGCTATGAGACCATGAAATTGAAAATCATTTGAAATGAACTCTAAAAAGGTTGAAAGTTGGCATGGTATCATCATTTCACCTACATAGCCGGTGCAAAAAAGTAGAAAGGGTTACGGGAAAAACTGGATGCACTTCATGTACAAAACAGAAAATCTCTTTCGAAGTATCAGGGTTTCATACGGAAACTCATCTGTTACGAAGGGATTTAATTTTTTTCAACTTATTTGTACTCTATAGTTTTTCTATGTTCAAAATGCACCATTCAAAGCCACATCATCAATTTTCAACCCTTTCTGACTTCATTTGTTATTTTTCATGCATTTACTGATTATTTTGAGCTATGAGACCATGAAATTGAAAATCATTTGAAATGAACTCTGAAAAGGTTGAAAGTTGGCATGGTATCATCATTTCACCCACATAGCATGTCCAAGAAAGTAGAGCGGGTTATGGAAAAAACTGGATGCACGTCGTGTATAAAACGGACAATCTCTTTCGAAGTATCAGGGTTTCATACGGAAACTCATCTGTTACGAAGGGATTTCATTTTTTTGAACCTATTTGAACTCCATATTTTCTCTGTGTTCAAAATGCACCATTCAAAGCCATCATCAATTTTCAACACTTTCCGA
>NC_057810.1:27265239-27268130 GCF_018294505.1 Triticum aestivum
GCATGGTATCATCATTTCACACACATAGCAGGTGCAAGAAAGTAGAGAGGGTTACGGAAAAAACTGGATGCACTTCATGTACAAAACAGACAATCTCTTTCGAAGTATTAGAGTTTCATAGGGAAACACATCTGTTACAAAGAGATTTCATTTTGTCGAACTTATTTGAACTCCATAGTTTTTCTGTGTTCAAAATGCACCATTCAAAGCCACATCATCAATTTTCAACCCTTTCTGACTTCATTTGTTATTTTTGATGCATTTACTGATTATTTTGAGCTATAAGACCATGAAATTGAATAGCATCTGAAATGAACTCTGAAAAGGTTGAAAGTTGGCATGGTATAATCCTTTTTTCCACATAGCATGTGCAAGAAAGTAGAGAGGGTTACTGCAAAAACTGGATGCACTTCGTGTACAAAACAGACAATCTCTTTCGAAGTATCAGGGTTTCATACGGAAACTCATCTGTTACGAAGGGATCTCATTTTTTTCAACTTATTTGAACTCTATAGTTTTTCTATGTTCAAAATGCACCATTCAAAGCCACATCATCAATTTTCAACCCTTTCTGACTTCATTTGATATTTTTCATGCATTTACTGATTATTTTGAGCTATATGACCATGAAATTGAATAGCATTTGAAATGAACTCTGAAAAGGTTGAAAGTTGGCATGGTATCATCATATTTTCCACATAGCATGTGCAAGAAAGTAGACAGGGTTACTGCAAAAACTGGATGCACTTCATGTACAAAACAGACAATCTCTTTCGAAGTATCAGGGTTTCATACGGAAACTCATCTGTTACGAAGGGATCTCATTTTTTTCAACTTATTTGAACTCTATAGTTTTTCTATGTTCAAAATGCACCATTCAAAGCCACATCATCAATTTTCAACCATTTCTGACTTCATTTGTTATTTTTCATGCATTTACTGATTATTTTGACCTATGAGACCATGAAATTGAAAATCATTTGAAATGAACTCTGAAAAGGTTGAAAGTTGGCACGGTATCATCATTTCACCCGCATAGCATGTCGAAGAAAGTAGAGAGGGTTACGGCAAAAACTGGATGCACTTCGTGTACAAAACGGACAATCTCTTTCGAAGTATCAGGGTTTCATACGGAAACTCATCTGTTACAAAGGGATTTCATTTTTTTGAACCTATTTGAACTCCATATTTTCTCTGTGTTCAAAAGGCACCATTCAAAGCCATCATCAATTTTCAACCCTTTCTGACTTAATTTGTTATTTTTCATGCATTTACTGATTATTTTGAGCTATGAGACCATGAAATTGAAAAGCATTTGAAATGAACTCTAAAAAGGTTGAAAGTTGGCATGGTATCATCATTTCACCCACATAGCATGTGCAAGAAAGTAGAGAGGGTTACGGCAAAAACTGGATGCACGTCGTGTACAAAACGGACAATCTCTTACGAAGTATGAGGGTTTCATACGGAAACTTGTCTTTTACAAAGGGATTTCCTTTTTTTGAACTTATTTGAACACCATAGTTTTTCTGTGTTCAAAATGCACCATTCAAAGCCACATAATCAATTTTCAACCCTTGCTGACTTCATTTGTTATTTTTCATGCATTTACTGATAATTTTGAGCTATGAGACCATGAAATTGAAAATCATTTGAAATGAACTCTGAAAAGGTTGAAAGTTGGCACGGTATCATCATTTCACCCGCATAGCATGTCCAAGAAAGTAGAGAGGGTTACGGCAAAAACTGGATGCACTTCGTGTACAAAACGGACAATCTCTTTCGAAGTATCAGGGTTTCATATGGAAACTCATCTGTTACGAAGGGATTTCATTTTTTTGAACCTATTTGAACTCCATATTTTCTCTGTGTTCAAAATGCACCATTCAAAGCCATCATCAATTTTCAACCCTTTCTGACTTCATTTGTTATTTTTCATGCATTTACTGATAATTTTGAGCTATGAGACCATGAAATTGAAAATCATTTGAAATGAACTCTAAAAAGGTTGAAAGTTGGCATGGTATCATCATTTCACCTACATAGCAGGTGCAAGAAAGTAGAAAGGGTTACGGGAAAAACTGGAAGCACTTCATGTACAAAATAGACAATCTCTTTCGAAGTATCAGGGTTTCATACGGAAACACATCTGTTACGAAGGGATTTAATTTTTTTCAACTTATTTGAAATCTATAGTTTTTCTATGTTCAAAATGCACCATTCAAAGCCACGTCATCAATTTTCAACCCTTTCTGACTTCATTTGTTATTTTTCATGTATTTACTGATTATTTTGAGCTATGAGACCATGAAATTGAAAATCATTTGAAATGAACTCTGAAAAGGTTGAAAGTTGGCATGGTATCATCATTTCACCCACATAGCATGTCCAAGAAAGTAGAGAGGGTTACGGCAAAAACTGGATGCACTTCGTGTGCAAAACGGACAATCTCTTTCGAAGTATCAGGGTTTCATACGGAAACTCATCTGTTATGAAGGGATTTCATTTTTTTGAACCTATTTGAACTCCATATTTTCTCTGTGTTCAAAATGCACCATTCAAAGCCATCATCAATTTTCAACACTTTCCGACTTCATTTGTTATTTTTCATGCATTTACTGATTGTTTTGAGCTATGAGACCATGAAATTGAAAATCATTTGAAATGAACTCTAAAAAGGTTGAAAGTTTGCATGGTATCATCATTTCACACACATAGCAGGTGCAAGAAAGTAGAGAGGGTTACGGAAAAAACTGGATGCACTTCATGTACAAAACAGACAATCTCTTTCGAAGTATTAGAGTTTCATAGGGAAACACATCTGTTACAAAGAGATTTCATTTTGTCGAACTTATTTGAACTCCATAGTTTTTCTGTGTTCAAAATGCACC
>NC_057810.1:27269493-27270099 GCF_018294505.1 Triticum aestivum
TCAAAATGCACCATTCAAAGCCACATCATCAATTTTCAACCATTTCTGACTTCATTTGTTATTTTTCATGCATTTACTGATTATTTTGACCTATGAGACCATGAAATTGAAAATCATTTGAAATGAACTCTGAAAAGGTTGAAAGTTGGCACGGTATCATCATTTCACCCGCATAGCATGTCGAAGAAAGTTGAGAGGGTTACGGCAAAAACTGGATGCACTTCGTGTACAAAACGGACAATCTCTTTCGAAGTATCAGGGTTTCATACGGAAACTCATCTGTTACAAAGGGATTTCATTTTTTTGAACCTATTTGAACTCCATATTTTCTCTGTGTTCAAAAGGCACCATTCAAAGCCATCATCAATTTTCAACCCTTTCTGACTTAATTTGTTATTTTTCATGCATTTACTGATTATTTTGAGCTATGAGACCATGAAATTGAAAAGCATTTGAAATGAACTCTAAAAAGGTTGAAAGTTGGCATGGTATCATCATTTCACCCACATAGCATGTGCAAGAAAGTAGAGAGGGTTACGGCAAAAACTGGATGCACGTCGTGTACAAAACGGACAATCTCTTACGAAGTATGAGGGTTTCATACGG
>NC_057810.1:27273841-27276404 GCF_018294505.1 Triticum aestivum
ATTGAAAATCATTTGAAATGAACTCTGAAAAGGTTGAAAGTTGGCACGGTATCATCATTTCACCCGCATAGCATGTCCAAGAAAGTAGAGAGGGTTACGGCAAAAACTGGATGCACTTCGTGTACAAAACGGACAATCTGTTTCGAAGTATCAGGGTTTCATATGGAAACTCATCTGTTATGAAGGGATTTCATTTTTTTGAACCTATTTGAACTCCATATTTTCTCTGTGTTCAAAATGCACCATTCAAAGCCATCATCAATTTTCAACCCTTTCTGACTTCATTTGTTATTTTTCATGCATTTACTGATTGTTTTGAGCTATGAGACCATGAAATTGAAAATCATTTGAAATGAACTCTAAAAAGGTTGAAAGTTGGCATGGTATCATCATTTCACCTACATAGCCGGTGCAAAAAAGTAGAAAGGGTTACGGGAAAAACTGGATGCACTTCATGTACAAAACAGACAATCTCTTTCGAAGTATCAGGGTTTCATACGGAAACTCATCTGTTACGAAGGGATTTAATTTTTTTCAACTTATTTGTACTCTATAGTTTTTCTATGTTCAAAATGCACCATTCAAAGCCACATCATCAATTTTCAACCCTTTCTGACTTCATTTGTTATTTTTCATGCATTTACTGATAATTTTGAGCTATGAGACCATGAAATTGAAAATCATTTGAAATGAACTCTGAAAAGGTTGAAAGTTGGCACGGTATCATCATTTCACCCGCATAGCATGTCCAAGAAAGTAGAGAGGGTTACGGCAAAAGCTGGATGCACTTCGTGTACAAAACGGACAATCTCTTTCGAAGTATCAGGGTTTCATATGGAAACTCATCTGTTACGAAGGGATTTAATTTTTTTGAACCTATTTGAACTCCATATTTTCTCTGTGTTCAAAATGCACCATTCAAAGCCATCATCAATTCTCAACCCTTTCTGACTTCATTTGTTATTTTTCATGCATTTACTGATTGTTTTGAGCTATGAGACCATGAAATTGAAAATCATTTGAAATGAACTCTAAAAAGGTTGAAAGTTGGCATGGTATCATCATTTCACCTACATAGCCGGTGCAAAAAAGTAGAAAGGTTTACGGGAAAAACTGGATGCACTTCATGTACAAAACAGACAATCTCTTTCGAAGTATCAGGGTTTCATACGGAAACTCATCTGTTACAAAGGGATTTCATTTTTTTGAACCTATTTGAACTCCATATTTTCTCTGTGTTCAAAAGGCACCATTCAAAGCCATCATCAATTTACAACCCATTCTGACTTCATTTGTTATTTTTCATGCATTTACTGATTATTTTGAGCTATGAGACCATGAAATTGAAAAGCATTTGAAATGAACTCTAAAAAGGTTGAAAGTTGGCATGGTATCATCATTTCACCCACATAGCATGTGCAAGAAAGTAGAGAGGGTTACGGCAAAAACTGGATGCACGTCGTGTACAAAACGGACAATCTCTTTCGAAGTATGAGGGTTTCATACGGAAACTTGTCTTTTACAAAGGGATTTCCTTTTTTTGAACTTATTTGAACACCATAGTTTTTCTGTGTTGAAAATGCACCATTCAAAGCCACATAATCAATTTTCAACCCTTTCTGACTTCATTTGTTATTTTTCATGCATTTACTGATAATTTTGAGCTATGAGACCATGAAATTGAAAATCATTTGAAATGAACTCTGAAAAGGTTGAAAGTTGGCACGGTATCATCATTTCACCCGCATAGCATGTCCAAGAAAGTAGAGAGGGTTACGGCAAAAACTGGATGCACTTCGTGTACAAAACGGACAATCTCTTTCGAAGTATCAGGGTTTCATATGGAAACTCATCTGTTACGAAGGGATTTCATTTTTTTGAACCTATTTGAACTCCATATTTTCTCTGTGTTCAAAATGCACCATTCAAAGCCATCATCAATTTTCAACCCTTTCTCACTTCATTTGTTATTTTTCATGCATTTACTGATAATTTTGAGCTATGAGACCATGAAATTGAAAATCATTTGAAATGAACTCTAAAAAGGTTGAAAGTTGGCATGGTATCATCATTTCACCTACATAGCAGGTGCAAGAAAGTAGAAAGGGTTACGGGAAAAACTGGAAGCACTTCATGTACAAAATAGACAATCTCTTTCGAAGTATCAGGGTTTCATACGGAAACACATCTGTTACGAAGGGATTTAATTTTTTTCAACTTATTTGAAATCTATAGTTTTTCTATTGTCAAAATGCACCATTCAAAGCCACATCATCAATTTTCAACCCTTTCTGACTTCATTTGTTATTTTTCATGTATTTACTGATTATTTTGAGCTATGAGACCATGAAATTGAAAATCATTTGAAATGAACTCTGAAAAGGTTGAAAGTTGGCATGGTATCATCATTTCACCCACATAGCATGTCCAAGAAAGTAGAGAGGGTTACGGCAAAAACTGGATGCACTTCGTGTACAAAACGGACAATCTCTTTCGAAGTATCAGGGTTTCATACGGAAACTCATCTGTTACAAAGGGATTTCATTTTTTTGAACCTATTTGA
>NC_057810.1:27276414-27276985 GCF_018294505.1 Triticum aestivum
CTGACTTCATTTGTTATTTTTCATGTATTTACTGATTATTTTGAGCTATGAGACCATGAAATTGAAAATCATTTGAAATGAACTCTGAAAAGGTTGAAAGTTGGCATGGTATCATCATTTCACCCACATAGCATGTCCAAGAAAGTAGAGAGGGTTACGGCAAAAACTGGATGCACTTCGTGTACAAAACGAACAATCTCTTTCGAAGTATCAGGGTTTCATATGGAAACTCATCTGTTACGAAGGGATTTAATTTTTTTGAACCTATTTGAACTCCATATTTTCTCTGTGTTCAAAATGCACCATTCAAAGCCATCATCAATTCTCAACCCTTTCTGACTTCATTTGTTATTTTTCATGCATTTACTGATTGTTTTGAGCTATGAGACCATGAAATTGAAAATCATTTGAAATGAACTCTAAAAAGGTTGAAAGTTGGCATGGTATCATCATTTCACGTACATAGCCGGTGCAAAAAAGTAGAAAGGGTTACGGGAAAAACTGGATGCACTTCATGTACAAAACAGACAATCTCTTTCGAAGTATCAGGGTTTCATACGGAAACTCATCT
>NC_057810.1:27282037-27283079 GCF_018294505.1 Triticum aestivum
AAGGTTGAAAGTTGGCATGGTATCATCATTTCACGTACATAGCCGGTGCAAAAAAGTAGAAAGGGTTACGGGAAAAACTGGATGCACTTCATGTACAAAACAGACAATCTCTTTCGAAGTATCAGGGTTTCATACGGAAACTCATCTGTTATAAAGGGATTTCATTTTTTTGAACCTATTTGAACTCCATATTTTCTCTGTGTTCAAAAGGCACCATTCAAAGCCATCATCAATTTTCAACCCTTTCTGACTTCATTTGTTATTTTTCATGCATTTACTGATTATTTTGAGCTATGAGACCATGAAATTGAAAAGCATTTGAAATGAACTCTAAAAAGGTTGAAAGTTGGCATGGTATCATCATTTCACCCACATAGCATGTGCAAGAAAGTAGAGAGGGTTACGGCAAAAACTGGATGCACGTCGTGTACAAAACGGACAATCTCTTTCGAAGTATGAGGGTTTCATACGGAAACTTGTCTTTTACAAAGGGATTTCCTTTTTTTGAACTTATTTGAACACCATAGTTTTTCTGTGTTCAAAATGCACCATTCAAAGCCACATAATCAATTTTCAACCCTTTCTGACTTCATTTGTTATTTTTCATGCATTTACTGATAATTTTGAGCTATGAGACCATGAAATTGAAAATCATTTGAAATGAACTCTGAAAAGGTTGAAAGTTGGCACGGTATCATCATTTCACTCGCATAGCATGTCCAAGAAAGTAGAGAGGGTTACGGCAAAAACTGGATGCACTTCGTGTACAAAACGGACAATCTCTTTCGAAGTATCAGGGTTTCATATGGAAACTCATCTGTTACGAAGGGATTTCATTTTTTTGAACCTATTTGAACTCCATATTTTCTCTGTGTTCAAAATGCACAATTCAAAGCCATCATCAATTTTCAACCCTTTCTGACTTCATTTGTTATTTTTCATGCATTTACTGATTGTTTTGAGCTATGAGACCATGAAATTGAAAATCATTTGAAATGAACTCTAAAAAGGTTGAAAGTTGGCATGGTATCATCATTTCACC
>NC_057810.1:27283331-27284393 GCF_018294505.1 Triticum aestivum
TTTGATATTTTTCATGCATTTACTGATTATTTTGAGCTATATGACCATGAAATTGAATAGCATTTGAAATGAACTCTGAAAAGGTTGAAAGTTGGCATGGTATCATCATATTTTCCACATAGCATGTGCAAGAAAGTAGACAGGGTTACTGCAAAAACTGGATGCACTTCGTGTACAAAACATGCAATCTCTTTCGAAGTATCAGGGTTTCATACGGAAACTCATCTGTTATGAAGGGATCTCATTTTTTTCAACTTATTTGAACTCTATAGTTTTTCTATGTTCAAAATGCACCATTCAAAGCCACATCATCAATTTTCAACCATTTCTGACTTCATTTGTTATTTTTCATGCATTTACTGATTATTTTGAGCTATGAGACCATGAAATTGAAAATCATTTGAAATGAACTCTGAAAAGGTTGAAAGTTGGCACGGTATCATCATTTCACCCGCATAGCATGTCCAAGAAAGTAGAGAGGGTTACGGCAAAAACTGGATGCACTTCGTGTACAAAACGGACAATCTCTTTCGAAGTATCAGGGTTTCATACGGAAACTCATCTGTTACAAAGGGATTTCATTTTTTTGAACCTATTTGAACTCCTATTTTCTCTGTGTTCAAAAGGCACCATTCAAATCCATCATCAATTTTCAACCCTTTCTGACTTAATTTGTTATTTTTCATGCATTTACTGATTATTTTGAGCTATGAGACCATGAAATTGAAAAGCATTTGAAATGAACTCTAGAAAGGTTGAAAGTTGGCATGGTATCATCATTTCACCCACATAGCATGTGCAAGAAAGTAGAGAGGGTTACGGCAAAAACTGGATGCACGTCGTGTACAAAACGGACAATCTCTTTCGAAGCATGAGGGTTTCATACGGAAACTTGTCTTTTACAAAGGGATTTCCTTTTTTTGAACTTATTTGAACACCATAGTTTTTCTGTGTTCAAAATGCACCATTCAAAGCCACATAATCAATTTTCAACCCTTGCTGACTTCATTTGTTATTTTTCATGCATTTACTGATAATTTTGAGCTATGAGACCATGAAATT
>NC_057810.1:27286685-27292016 GCF_018294505.1 Triticum aestivum
AAGGTTGAAAGTTGGCATGGTATCATCATTTCACCCACATAGCATGTGCAAGAAAGTAGAGAGGGTTACGGCAAAAACTGGATGCACGTCGTGTACAAAACGGACAATCTCTTTCGAAGTATGAGGGTTTCATACGGAAACTTGTCTTTTACAAAGGGATTTCCTTTTTTTGAACTTATTTGAACACCATAGTTTTTCTGTGTTCAAAATGCACCATTCAAAGCCACATAATCAATTTTCAACCCTTTCTGACTTCATTTGTTATTTTTCATGCATTTACTGATAATTTTGAGCTATGAGACCATGAAATTGAAAATCATTTGAAATGAACTCTGAAAAGGTTGAAAGTTGGCACGGTATCATCATTTCACCCGCATAGCATGTCCAAGAAAGTAGAGAGGGTTACGGCAAAAACTGGATGCACTTCGTGTACAAAACGGACAATCTCTTTCGAAGTATCAGGGTTTCATATGGAAACTCATCTGTTACGAAGGGATTTCATTTTTTTGAACCTATTTGAACTCCATATTTTCTCTGTGTTCAAAATGCACCATTCAAAGCCATCATCAATTTTCAACCCTTTCTGACTTCATTTGTTATTTTTCATGCATTTACTGATTGTTTTGAGCTATGAGACCATGAAATTGAAAATCATTTGAAATGAACTCTAAAAAGGTTGAAAGTTGGCATGGTATCATCATTTCACCTACATAGCAGGTGCAAGAAAGTAGAAAGGGTTACGGGAAAAACTGGATGCACTTCATGTACAAAACAGACAATCTCTTTCGAAGTATCAGGGTTTCATACGGAAACTCATCTGTTACGAAGGGATTTAATTTTTTTCAACTTATTTGAACTCTATAGTTTTTCTATGTTCAAAATGCACCATTCAAAGCCACATCATCAATTTTCAACCCTTTCTGACTTCATTTTGTTATTTTTCATGCATTTACTGATTATTTTGAGCTATGAGACCATGAAATTGAAAATCATTTGAAATGAACTCTGAAAAGGTTGAAAGTTGGCATGGTATCATCATTTCACCCACATAGCACGTCCAAGAAAGTAGAGCGGGTTACGGAAAAAACTGGATGCACGTCGTGTATAAAACGGACAATCTCTTTCGAAGTATTAGAGTTTCATAGGGAAACACATCTGTTACAAAGAGATTTCATTTTGTCGAACTTATTTGAACTCCATAGTTTTTTTGTGTTCAAAATGCACCATTCAAAGCCACATCATCAATTTTCAACCCTTTCTGACTTCATTTGTTATTTTTGATGCATTTACTGATTATTTTGAGCTATAAGACCATGAAATTGAATAGCATCTCAAATGAACTCTGAAAAGGTTGAAAGTTGGCATGGTATCATCCTTTTTTCCACATAGCATGTGCAAGAAAGTAGAGAGGGTTACTGCAAAAACTGGATGCACTTCGTGTACAAAACAGACAATCTCTTTCGAAGTATCAGGGTTTCATACGGAAAGTCATCTGTTACGAAGGGATCTCATTTTTTTCAACTTATTTGAACTCTAGTTTTTCTATGTTCAAAATGCACCATTCAAAGTGACATCATCAATTTTCAACCCTTTCTGACTTCATTTGTTATTTTTGATGCATTTACTGATTATTGTGAGCTATGAGACCATGCAATTGAAAATCATTTGAAAAGAACTCTAAAAAGGTTGAAAGTTGGCACGGTATCATCATTTCACCCGCATAGCATGTCCAAGAAAGTAGAGAGGGTTACAGCAAAAACTGGAAGCACTTCGTGTGCAAAACGGATAATCTCTTTCGAAGTATCAGGGTTTCATACGGAAACTCATCTGTTACGAAGGGATCTCATTTTTTTCAACTTATTTGAACTCCATAGTTTTTCTGTGTTCAAAGTGCACCATTCAAAGCCATATCATCAATTTTCAACCCTTTTTGACTTCATTTGTTATTTTTCATGCATTTACTGATTATTTTGTGCTATGAGACCATGAAATTGAAAAGCATTTCAATTGAACTCTAAGAAGGTTCAAAGTTGGCATGGTATCATCATTTCACCCACATAGCATGTGCAAGAAAGTAGAGAGGGTTACGGCAAAAACTGGATGCACGTCGTGTACAAAATGGACAATCTCTTTCGAAGTATGAGGGTTTCATACGGAAACTTGTCTTTTACAAAGGGATTTCCTTTTTTTGAACTCATTTGAACACCATAGTTTTTCTGTGTTCAAAATGCACCATTCAAAGCCATCATCAATTTTCAACACTTTCCGACTTCATTTGTTATTTTTCATGCATTTACTGATAGTTTTGAGCTAGGAGACCATGAAATTGAAAATCATTTGAAATGAACTCTAAAAAGGTTGAAAGTTGGCATGGTATCATCATTTCACACACATAGCAGGTGCAAGAAAGTAGAGAGGGTTACGGAAAAAACTGGATGCACTTCATGTACAAAACAGACAATCTCTTTCGAAGTATTAGAGTTTCATAAGGAAACACATCTGTTACAAAGAGATTTCATTTTGTCGAACTTATTTGAACTCCATAGTTTTTTTGTGTTCAAAATGCACCATTCAAAGCCACATCATCAATTTTCAACCCTTTCTGACTTCATTTGTTATTTTTGATGCATTTACTGATTATTTTGAGCTATAAGACCATGAAATTGAATAGCATCTGAAATGAACTCTGAAAAGGTTGAAAGTTGGCATGGTATCATCCTTTTTTCCACATAGCATGTGCAAGAAAGTAGAGAGGGTTACTGCAAAAACTGGATGCACTTCGTGTACAAATCAGACAATCTCTTTCGAAGTATCAGGGTTTCATACGGAAACTCATCTGTTACGAAGGGATCTCATTTTTTTCAACTTATTTGAACTCTATAGTTTTTCTATGTTCAAAATGCACCATTCAAAGCGACATCATCAATTTTCAACCCTTTCTGACTTCATTTGTTATTTTTCATGCATTTACTGATTATTGTGAGCTATGAGACCATGCAATTGAAAATCATTTGAAAAGAACTCTAAAAAGGTTGAAAGTTGGCACGGTATCATCATTTCACCCACATAGCATGTCCAAGAAAGTAGAGAGGGTTACGGCAAAAACTGGAAGCACTTCGTGTGCAAAACGGATAATCTCTTTCGAAGTATCAGGGTTTCATACGGAAACTCATCTGTTACGAAGGGATCTCATTTTTTTCAACTTATTTGAACTCCATAGTTTTTCTGTGTTCGAAGTGCACCATTCAAAGCCACATCATCAATTTTCAACCCTTTTTGACTTCATTTGTTATTTTTCATGCATTTACTGATTATTTTGTGCTATGAGACCATGAAATTGAAAAGCATTTGAAATGAACTCTAAAAAGGTTGAAAGTTGGCATGGTATCATCATTTCACCCACATAGCATGTGCAAGAAAGTAGAGAGGGTTACGGCAAAAACTGGATGCACGTCGTGTACAAAATGGACAATCTCTTTCGAAGTATGAGGGTTTCATACGGAAACTTGTCTTTTACAAAGGGATTTCCTTTTTTTGAACTCATTTGAACACCATAGTTTTTCTGTGTTCAAAATGCACCATTCAAAGCCACATAATCAATTTTCAACCCTTTCTGACATCATTTGTTATTTTTCATGCATTTACTGATAATTTTGAGCTATGAGACCATGAAATTGAAAATCATTTGAAATGAACTCTGAAAAGGTTGAAAGTTGGCACGGTATCATCATTTCACCTGCATGGCATGTCCAAGAAAGTAGAGAGGGTTACGGCAAAAACTGGATGCACTTCGTGTACAAAACGGACAATCTCTTTCGAAGTATCAGGGTTTCATATGGAAACTCATCTGTTACGAAGGGATTTCATTTTTTTGAACCTATTTGAACTCCATATTTTCTCTGTGTTCAAAATGCACAATTCAAAGCCATCATCAATTTTCAACCCTTTCTGACTTCATTTGTTATTTTTCATGCATTTACTGATTGTTTTGAGCTATGAGACCATGAAATTGAAAATCATTTGAAATGAACTCTAAAAAGGTTGAAAGTTGGCATGGTATCATCATTTCACCCACATAGCAGGTGCAAGAAAGTAGAAAGGGTTACGGAAAAAACTGGATGCACTTCATGTACAAAACAGACAATCCCTTTCGAAGTATTAGAGTTTCATAGGGAAACTCATCTGTTACAAAGAGATTTCATTTTGTCAAACTTATTTGAACTCCACAGTTTTTCTGTGTTCAAAATGCACCATTCAAAGCCACATCATAAATTTTCAACCCTTTCTGACTTCATTTGATATTTTTCATGCATTTACTGATTATTTTGAGCTATAAGACCATGAAATTGAATAGCATTTGAAATGAACTCTGAAAAGGTTGAAAGTTGGCACGGTATCATCATTTCACCCGCATAGCATGTCCAAGAAAGTAGAGAGGGTTACGGCAAAAACTGGAAGCACTTCATGTACAAAACGGATAATCTCTTTCGAAGTATCAGGGTTTCATACGGAAACTCATCTGTTACAAAGGGATTTCATTTTTTTGAACCTATTTGAACTCCATATTTTCTCTGTGTTCAAAAGGCACCATTCAAAGCCATCATCAGTTTTCAACCCTTTCTGACTTCATTTGTTATCTTTCATGCATTTACTGATTATTTTGAGCTATGAGACCATGAATTTGAAAAGCATTTGAAATGAACTCTAAAAAGGTTGAAAGTTGGCATGGTATCATCATTTCAACCACATAGCATGTGCAAGAAAGTAGAGAGGGTTATGGCAAAAACTGGATGCACGTCGTGTACAAAACGGACAATCTCTTTCGAAGTATGAGGGTTTCATACGGAAACTTGTCTTTTACAAAGGGATTTCCTTTTTTGAACTTATTTGAACACCATAGTTTTTCTGTGTTCAAAATGCACCATTAAAATCCACATCATCAATTTTCAACCCTTTCTGACTTCATTTGTTATTTTTCACGCATTTACTGATTATTTTGAGCGATGAGACCATGAAATTGAAAATTATTTGAAATGAACTCTGAAAAGGTTGAAAGTTGGCACGATATCATCATTTCACCTGCATAGCATGTCCAAGAAAGTAGAGAGGGTTACGGCAAAAAATGGATGCACTTCATGTACAAAACAGACAATTTCTTTCGAAGTATCAGGGTTTCATACGGAAACTCATCTCTTACGAAGGGATCTCATTTTTTTCAATTTATTTGAACTCTATAGTTTTTCTATTTTCAAAATGCACCATTCAAAGCCACATCATCAGTTTTCAACCCTTTCTGACTTCATTTGTTATTTTTCATGCATTTACTGATTA
>NC_057810.1:27292026-27293182 GCF_018294505.1 Triticum aestivum
TTGAAAGTTGGCATGGTATCATCATTTCACCCACATAGCAGGTGCAAGAAAGTAGAGAGGGTTACGGAAAAAACTGGATGCACTTCATGTACAAAACTGACAATCTCTTTCGAAGTATCAGGGTTTCATACGGAAACTCATCTGTTACGAAGGGATTTATTTTTTTTCAACTTATTTGAACTCTATAGTTTTTCTATGTTCAAAATGCACCATTCAAGGCCACATCATCAATTTTCAACCCTTTCTGACTTCATTTGTTATTTTTGATGCATTTACTGATTATTTTGAGCTATAAGACCATGCAATTGAAAATCATTTGAAATGAACTCTGAAAAGGTTGAAAGTTGGCATGGTATCATCATTTTTCCCGCATGGCATGTCCAAGAAAGTAGAGAGGGTTACGGCAAAAACTGGATGCACTTCATGTACAAAACAGAACAATCTCTTTCGAAGTATCATGGTTTCATATGGAAACTCATCTGTTACGAAGGGATTTCATTTTTTTGAACCTATTTGAACTCCATAGCATGTGCAAGAAAGTAGAGAGGGTTACGGCAAAAACTGGATGCACTTCGTGTACAAAACAGACAATCTCTTTCGGAGTATCAGAGTTTCATAGGGAAACTCATCTGTTACAAAGAGATTTCATTTTGTCGAACTTATTTGAACTCCATAGTTTTTCTGTGTTCAAAATGCACCATTCAAAGCCACATCATCAATTTTCAACCCTTTCTGACTTCATTTGTTATTTTTGATGCATTTACTGATTATTTTGAGCTATGAGACCATGAAATTGAAAATCATTTGAAATGAAATCTAAAAAGGTTGAAAGTTGGCATGGTATCATCATTTCATTTCACCCACATAGCATGTGCAAGAAAGTAGAGAGGGTTACGGCAAAAACTGGATGCACTTCGTGTACAAAACAGACAATCTCTTTCGGAGTATCAGAGTTTCATAGGGAAACTCATCTGTTACAAAGAGATTTCATTTTGTCGAACTTATTTGAACTCCATAGTTTTTCTGTGTTCAAAATGCACCATTCAAAGCCACATCATCAATTTTCAACCCTTTCTGACTTCATTTGTTATTTTTGATGCATTTACTGATTATTTTGAGCTATGAGACCATGAAATTGAAAATCATTTGAAATGAA
>NC_057810.1:27293192-27295237 GCF_018294505.1 Triticum aestivum
AGGGTTTCATACGGAAACTTGTCTTTTACAAAGGGATTTCCTTTTTTGAACTTATTTGAACACCATAGTTTTTCTGTGTTCAAAATGCACCATTAAAATCCACATCATCAATTTTCAACCCTTTCTGACTTCATTTGTTATTTTTCACGCATTTACTGATTATTTTGAGCGATGAGACCATGAAATTGAAATATTTGAAATGAACTCTGAAAAGGTTGAAAGTTGGCACGATATCATCATTTCACCTGCATAGCATGTCCAAGAAAGTAGAGAGGGTTACGGCAAAAAATGGATGCACTTCATGTACAAAACAGACAATTTCTTTCGAAGTATCAGGGTTTCATACGGAAACTCATCTCTTACGAAGGGATCTCATTTTTTTCAATTTATTTGAACTCTATAGTTTTTCTATTTTCAAAATGCACCATTCAAAGCCACATCATCAGTTTTCAACCCTTTCTGACTTCATTTGTTATTTTTCATGCATTTACTGATTACTTTGAGCTATGAGACCATGAAATTGAAAATCATTTGAAATGAACTCTGAAAAGGTTGAAAGTTGGCACGGTATCATCATTTCACCCGCATAGCATGTCCAAGAAAGTAGAGAGGGTTACGGGAAAAACTCGATGCACTTCGTGTACAAAACGGACAATCTCTTTCGAAGTATCAGGGTTTCATACAGAAACTTGTCTGTCACAAACGGATTTCATTTTTTTGAACTTATTTGAACTTCATAGTTTTTCTGTGTTAAAAATGTACCATTAAAAGCCGCACCATCAATTTTCAACCCTTTCTGACTTCATTTGTTATTTTTCATGCATTTACTGATTATTTTGAGCTATGAGACCATGAAATTGAAAATCATTTGAAATGAAATCTAAAAAGATTGAAAGTTGGCATGGTATCATCATTTCACCCACATAGCAGGTGCAAGAAAGTAGAGAGGGTTACGGAAAAAACTGGATGCACTTCATGTACAAAACTGACAATCTCTTTCGAAGTATCAGGGTTTCATACGGAAACTCATCTGTTACGAAGGGATTTATTTTTTTTCAACTTATTTGAACTCTATAGTTTTTCTATGTTCAAAATGCACCATTCAAGGCCACATCATCAATTTTCAACCCTTTCTGACTTCATTTGTTATTTTTGATGCATTTACTGATTATTTTGAGCTATAAGACCATGAAATTGAAAATCATTTGAAATGAACTCTGAAAAGGTTGAAAGTTGGCATGGTATCATCATTTTTCCCGCATAGCATGTCCAAGAAAGTAGAGAGGGTTACGGCAAAAACTGGATGCACTTCATGTACAAAACAAAACAATCTCTTTCGAAGTATCATGGTTTCATATGGAAACTCATCTGTTACGAAGGGATTTCATTTTTTTGAACCTATTTGAACTCCATAGCATGTGCAAGAAAGTAGAGAGGGTTACGGCAAAAACTGGATGCACTTCGTGTACAAAACAGACAATCTCTTTCGGAGTATCAGAGTTTCATAGGGAAACTCATCTGTTACAAAGAGATTTCATTTTGTCGAACTTATTTGAACTCCATAGTTTTTCTGTGTTCAAAATGCACCATTCAAAGCCACATCATCAATTTTCAACCCTTTCTGACTTCATTTGTTATTTTTGATGCATTTACTGATTATTTTGAGCTATGAGACCATGAAATTGAAAATCATTTGAAATGAAATCTAAAAAGGTTGAAAGTTGGCATGGTATCATCATTTCATTTCACCCACATAGCATGTGCAAGAAAGTAGAGAGGGTTACGGCAAAAACTGGATGCACTTCGTGTACAAAACAGACAATCTCTTTCGGAGTATCAGAGTTTCATAGGGAAACTCATCTGTTACAAAGAGATTTCATTTTGTCGAACTTATTTGAACTCCATAGTTTTTCTGTGTTCAAAATGCACCATTCAAAGCCACATCATCAATTTTCAACCCTTTCTGACTTCATTTGTTATTTTTGATGCATTTACTGATTATTTTGAGCTATGAGACCATGAAATTGAAAATCATTTGAAATGAA
>NC_057810.1:27298913-27299597 GCF_018294505.1 Triticum aestivum
GTATCATCATTTCACCCACATAGCAGGTGCAAGAAAGTAGAGAGGGTTATGGAAAAAACTGGATGCACTTCATGTACAAAACAGACAATCTCTTTCGAAGTATCAGCGTTTCATACGGAAACTCATCTGTTACGAAGGGATTTATTTTTTTTCAACTTATTTGAAATCTATAGTTTTTCTATGTTCAAAATGCACCATTCAAAGCCACATCATCAATTTTCAACCCTTTCTGACTTCATTTTTTATTTTTCATGCATTTACTGATTATTTTGAGCTATAACACCATGCAATTGAAAATCATTTGAAATGAACTCTGAAAAGGTTGAAAGTTGGCATGGTATCATCATTTCACCCGCATAGCATGTCCAAGAAAGTAGAGCGGGTTACGGCAAAAATTGGATGCACTTCGTGTACAAAACGGACAATCTCTTTCGAAGTATCAAAGTTTCATAGGGAAACTCGTCTGTTACAAAGGGATTTTATGTTGTTGAACTCATTTGAACTCCATAGTTTTTCTGTGTTCAAAATGCACCACTAAAAGCCACATCATCAATTTTCAACCCTTTCTGACTTCATTTGTTATTTTTCATGCATTTACTGATTATTTTGAGTTATAAGACCATGAAATTGAAAAGTATTTTAAATGAACTCTGAAAAGGTTGAAAGTTGGCATGGTATCATCAT
>NC_057810.1:27299607-27301370 GCF_018294505.1 Triticum aestivum
GAAGGGATTTAATTTTTTTCAACTTATTTGAACTCTATAATTTTTCTATGTTCAAAATGCACCATTCAAAGCCACATCATCAATTTTCAACCCTTTCTGACTTCATTTGTTATTTTTCATGCATTTACTGATTATTTTGAGCTATAAGACCATGAAATTGAAAATCATTTGAAATGAACTCTGAAAAGGTTGAAAGTTGGCACGGTATCATCATTTCATCCGCATAGCATGTCCAAGAAAGTAGAGCGGGTTACGGCAAAAACTGGATGCACTTCGTGTACAAAACGGACAATCTCTTTCGAAGTATCAGGGTTTCATACGAAAACTCATCTGTTACGAAGGGATTTCATTTTTTTGAACCTATTTGAACTCCATATTTTCTCTGTGTTCAAAATGCACCATTCAAAGCCATCATCAATTTTCAACACTTTCTGACTTCATTTGTTATTTTTCATGCATTTAATGATTGTTTTGAGCTATGAGACCATGAAATTGAAAATCATTTGAAATGAACTCTAAAAAGGTTGAAAGTTGGCATGGAATCATCATTTCACCCACATAGCAGGTGCAAGAAAGTAGAGAGGGTTACGGAAAAAACTGGATGCACTTCATGTACAAAACAGACAATCTCTTTCGAAGTATCAGAGTTTCATAGGGAAACTCATCTGTTACAAAGAGATTTCATTTTGTCGAACTTATTTGAACTCCATAGTTTTTCTGTGTTCAAAATGCACCATTCAAAGCCACATCATCAATTTTCATCCCTTTCTGACTTCATTTGTTATTTTTCATGCATTTACTAATTATTTTGAGCTATAAGACCATGAAATTGCAAAGCATTTGAAATGAACTCTGAAATGGTTGAAAGTTGGCATGGTATCATCATTTCACCCACATAGCATGTGCAAGAAAGTACAAAGGGTTACTGCAAAAACTGGATGCACTTCGTGTACAAAACAGACAATCTCTTTCGAAGTATCAAAGTTTCATAGAGAAACTCGTCTGTTACCAAGGGATTTTATTTTGTTGAACTCATTTGAACTCAATAGTTTTTGTGTGTTCAAAATGCACCACTAAAAGAAACATCATCAATTTTCAACCCTTTCTGACTTCATTTGTTATTTTTCATGCATTTACTGATTATTTTGAGTTATAAGACCATGAAATTGAAAAGCATTTTAAATGAACTCTGAAAAGGTTGAAAGTTGGCATGGTATAATCATTTCACCCACATAGCATGTGCAAGAAAGTAGAGAGGGTTACGGCAAAAACTGGATGCACTTCGTGTACAAAACAGACAATCTCTTTCGAAGTATCAGAGTTTCATAGGGAAACTCATCTGTTACAAAGAGATTTCATTTTGTCGAACTTATTTGAACTCCATAGTTTTTCTGTGTTCAAAATGCACCATTCAAAGCCGCATCATCAATTTTCAACCCTTTCTGACTTCATTTGTTATTTTTGATGCATTTACTGATTATTTTGAGCTATAAGACCATGAAATTGAAAAGCATTTGAAATGAACTCTGAAAAGATTGAAAGTTGGCATGGTATCATCATTTTTCCCACATAGCATGTGCAAAAAAGTATAGAGGGTTACAGCAAAAACTGGATGCACTTCATGTACAAAACAGACAATTTCTTTCGAAGTATCAGGGTTTCATACGGAAACTCATCTGTTACGAAGGGATCTCATTTTTTTCAACTTATTTGAACTCTATAGTTTTTCTATGTTCAAAATGCACCATTCAAAGCCACATCAT
>NC_057810.1:27301380-27303008 GCF_018294505.1 Triticum aestivum
GAAAAGCATTTGAAATGAACTCTGAAAAGATTGAAAGTTGGCATGGTATCATCATTTTTCCCACATAGCATGTGAAAAAAAGTATAGAGGGTTACGGCAAAAACTGGATGCACTTCATGTACAAAACAGACAATTTCTTTCGAAGTATCAGGGTTTCATACGGAAACTCATCTGTTACGAAGGGATCTCATTTTTTTCAACTTATTTGAACTCTATAGTTTTTCTATTTTCAAAATGCACCATTCAAAGCCACATCATCAGTTTTCAACCCTTTCTAACTTCATTTGTTATTTTTCATGCATTTACTGATTGTTTTGAGTTATGAGACCATGAAATTGAAAATCATTTGAAATGAACTCTGAAAAGGTTGAAAGTTGGCACGGTATCATCATTTCACCCGCATAGCATGTCCAAGAAAGTAGAGAGGGTTACGGGAAAAACTCGATGCACTTCGTGTACAAAACAGCAATCTCTTTCGAAGTATCAGGGTTTCATACAGAAACCTGTCTGTTACAAAGTGATTTCATTTTTTTGAACTTATTTGAACTTCATAGTTTTTCTGTGTTAAAAATGCACCATTAAAAGCCGCATCATCAATTTTCAACCCTTTCTGACTTCATTTGTTATTTTTCATGCATTTACTGATTATTTTGAGCTATGAGACCATGAAATTGAAAATCATTTGAAATGAACTCTAAAAAGGTTGAAAGTTGGCATGGTATCATCATTTCACCTACATAGAAGGTGCAAGAAAGTAGAAAGTGTTACGGGAAAAACTGGATGCACTTCATGTACAAAACAGACAATCTCTTTCGAAGTATCAGGGTTTCATACGGAAACTCATCTGTTAGAAGGGATTTAATTTTTTTCAACTTATTTGAACTCTATAATTTTTCTATGTTCAAAATGCACCATTCAAAGCCACATCATCAATTTTCAACCCTTTCTGACTTCATTTGTTATTTTTCATGCATTTACTGATTATTTTGAGCTATAAGACCATGAAATTGAAAATCATTTGAAATGAACTCTGAAAAGGTTGAAAGTTGGCACGGTATCATCATTTCATCCGCATAGCATGTCCAAGAAAGTAGAGCGGGTTACGGCAAAAACTGGATGCACTTCGTGTACAAAACGGACAATCTCTTTCGAAGTATCAGGGTTTCATACGGAAACTCATCTGTTACGAAGGGATTTCATTTTTTTGAACCTATTTGAACTCCATATTTTCTCTGTGTTCAAAATGCACCATTCAAAGCCATCATCAATTTTCAACACTTTCTGACTTCATTTGTTATTTTTCATGCATTTACTGATTGTTTTGAGCTATGAGACCATGAAATTGAAAATCATTTGAAATGAACTCTAAAAAGGTTGAAAGTTGGCATGGTATCATCATTTCACCCACATAGCATGTGCAAGAAAGTAGAGAGGGTTACGGAAAAAACTGGATGCACTTCATGTACAAAACAGACAATCTCTTTCGAAGTATCAGAGTTTCATAGGGAAACTCATCTGTTACAAAGAGATTTCATTTTGTCGAACTTATTTGAACTCCATAGTTTTTCTGTGTTCAAAATGCACCACTAAAAGCCACATCATCAATTTTCAACCCTTTCTGACTTCAT
>NC_057810.1:27303469-27304834 GCF_018294505.1 Triticum aestivum
CTAGATGCACTTCGTGTACAAAACAGACAATCTCTTTCGAAGTATCAGAGTTTCATAGGGGAACTCATCTGTTACAAAGAGATTTCATTTTGTCGAACTTATTTGAACTCCATAGTTTTTCTGTGTTCAAAATGCACCATTCAAAGCCACATCATCAATTTTCAACCCTTTCTGACTTCATTTGTTATTTTTCATGCATTTACTGATTATTTTGAGCTATAAGACCATGAAATTGAAAAGCATTTGAAATGAACTCTGAAAAGGTTGAAAGTTGGCATGGTATCATCATTTTTCCCACATAGCATGTGCCAAAAAGTATAGAGGGTTACGGCAAAAACTGGATGCACTTCATGTACAAAACAGACAATCTCTTTCGAAGTATCAGGGTTTCATACGGAAACTCATCTGTTACGAAGGGATCTTATTTTTTTCAACTTATTTGAACTCTATAGTTTTTCTATGTTCAAAATGCACCATTCAAAGCCAGATCATCAATTTTCAACCCTTTCTGACTTCATTTGTTATTTTTCATGCATTTACTGATTATTTTGAGCTATGAGACCATGAAATTGAAAATCATTTGAAATTAACTCTGAAAAGGTTGAAAGTTGGCACGGTATCATCATTTCACCCGCATAGCATGTCCAAGAAAGTAGAGAGGGTTACGGGAAAAACTAGATGCACTTCGTGTACAAAACGGACAATCTCTTTCGAAGTATCAGGGTTTCATACAGAAACTTGTCTGTTACAAAGGGATTTCATTTTTTTGAACTTATTTGAACTTCATAGTTTTTGTGTGTTAAAAATGCACCATTAAAAGGCGCATCATCAATTTTCAACCCTTCTGACTTCATTTGTTATTTTTCATGCATTTACTGATTATTTTGAGCTATGAGACCATGAAATTGAAAATCATTTGAAATGAACTCTAAAAAGGTTGAAAGTTGGCATGGTATCATCATTTCACCTACATAGCAGGTGCAAGAAAGTAGAAAGGGTTACGGGAAAAACTGGATGCACTTCATGTACAAAACAGACAATCTCTTTCGAAGTATCAGGGTTTCATACGGAAACTCATCTGTTACGAAGGGATTTCATTTTTTTCAACTTATTTGAACTCTATAGTTTTTCTATGTTCAAAATGCACCATTCAAAGCCACATAATTAATTTTCAACCCTTTCTGACTTCATTTGTTATTTTTGATGCATTTACTGATTATTTTGAGCTATAAGACCATGAAATTGAAAAGCATTTGAAATGAACTCTGAAAAGATTGAAAGTTGGCATGGTATCATCATTTTTCCCACATAGCATGTGCAAAAAAGTATAGAGGGTTACAGCAAAAATTGGATGCACTTCATGTA
>NC_057810.1:27304844-27305389 GCF_018294505.1 Triticum aestivum
ATCATTTCACCCACATAGCATGTGCAAGAAAGTAGAGAGGGTTACGGCAAAAACTGGATGCACTTCGTGTACAAAACAGACAATCTCTTTCGAAGTATCAGAGTTTCATAGGGAAACTCATCTGTTACAAAGAGATTTCATTTTGTCGAACTTATTTGAACTCCATAGTTTTTCTGTGTTCAAAATGCACCATTCAAAGCCGCATCATCAATTTTCAACCCTTTCTGACTTCATTTGTTATTTTTGATGCATTTACTGATTATTTTGAGCTATAAGACCATGAAATTGAAAAGCATTTGAAATGAACTCTGAAAAGATTGAAAGTTGGCATGGTATCATCATTTTTCCCACATAGCATGTGCAAAAAAGTATAGAGGGTTACAGCAAAAACTGGATGCACTTCATGTACAAAACAGACAATTTCTTTCGAAGTATCAGGGTTTCATACGGAAACTCATCTGTTACGAAGGGATCTCATTTTTTTCAACTTATTTGAACTCTATAGTTTTTCTATGTTCAAAATGCACCATTCAAAGCCACATCAT
>NC_057810.1:27305399-27305750 GCF_018294505.1 Triticum aestivum
CTTTCTGACTTCATTTGTTATTTTTCATGCATTTACTGATTGTTTTGAGCTATGAGACCATGAAATTGAAAATCATTTGAAATGAACTCTAAAAAGGTTGAAAGTTGGCATGGTATCATCATTTCACCCACATAGCATGTGCAAGAAAGTAGAGAGGGTTACGGAAAAAACTGGATGCACTTCATGTACAAAACAGACAATCTCTTTCGAAGTATCAGAGTTTCATAGGGAAACTCATCTGTTACAAAGAGATTTCATTTTGTCGAACTTATTTGAACTCCATAGTTTTTCTGTGTTCAAAATGCACCACTAAAAGCCACATCATCAATTTTCAACCCTTTCTGACTTCAT
>NC_057810.1:27305760-27318035 GCF_018294505.1 Triticum aestivum
GTATCAGGGTTTCATACGGAAACTCATCTGTTACGAAGGGATCTCATTTTTTTCAACTTATTTGAACTCTATAGTTTTTCTATGTTCAAAATGCACCATTCAAAGCCACATCATCAATTTTCAACCCTTTCTGACTTCATTTGTTATTTTTGATGCATTTACTGATTATTTTGAGCTAAAAGACCATGAAATTGAAAAGATTTTGAAATGAACTCTGAAAAGATTGAAAGTTGGCATGGTATCATCATTTTTCCCACATAGCATGTGAAAAAAAGTATAGAGGGTTACGGCAAAAACTGGATGCACTTCATGTACAAAACAGACAATTTCTTTCGAAGTATCAGGGTTTCATACGGAAACTCATCTGTTACGAAGGGATCTCATTTTTTTCAACTTATTTGAACTCTATAGTTTTTCTATTTTCAAAATGCACCATTCAAAGCCACATCATCAGTTTTCAACCCTTTCTAATTTCATTTGTTATTTTTCATGCATTTACTGATTATTTTGAGTTATGAGACCATGAAATTGAAAATCATTTGAAATGAACTCTGAAAAGGTTGAAAGTTGGCACGGTATCATCATTTCACCCGCATAGCATGTCCAAGAAAGTAGAGAGGGTTACGGGAAAAACTCGATGCACTTCGTGTACAAAACAGACAATCTCTTTCGAAGTATCAGGGTTTCATACAGAAACTTGTCTGTTACAAAGGGATTTCATTTTTTTGAACTTATTTGAACTTCATAGTTTTTCTGTGTTAAAAATGCACCATTAAAAGCCGCATCATCAATTTTCAACCCTTTCTGACTTCATTTGTTATTTTTCATGCATTTACTGATTATTTTGAGCTGTGAGACCATGAAATTGAAAATCATTTGAAATGAACTCTAAAAAGGTTGAAAGTTGGCATGGTATCATCATTTCACCTACATAGAAGGTGCAAGAAAGTAGAAAGGGTTACGGGAAAAACTGGATGCACTTCATGTACAAAACAGACAATCTCTTTCGAAGTATCATGGTTTCATACGGAAACTCATCTGTTATGAAGGGATTTAATTTTTTTCAACTTATTTGAACTCTATAATTTTTCTATGTTCAAAATGCACCATTCAAAGCCACATCATCAATTTTCAACCCTTTCTGACTTCATTTGTTATTTTTCATGCATTTACTGATTATTTTGAGCTATAAGACCATGAAATTGAAAATCATTTGAAATGAACTCTGAAAAGGTTGAAAGTTGGCACGGTATCATCATTTCATCCGCATAGCATGTCCAAGAAAGTAGAGCGGGTTACGGCAAAAACTGGATGCACTTCGTGTACAAAACGGACAATCTCTTTCGAAGTATCAGGGTTTCATACGGAAACTCATCTGTTACGAAGGGATTTCATTTTTTTGAACCTATTTGAACTCCATATTTTCTCTGTGTTCAAAATGCACCATTCAAAGCCATCATCAATTTTCAACACTTTCTGACTTCATTTGTTATTTTACATGCATTTACTGATTGTTTCGAGCTATGAGACCATGAAATTGAAAATCATTTGAAATGAACTCTAAAAAGGTTGAAAGTTGGCATGGTATCATCATTTCACCCACATAGCAGGTGCAAGAAAGTAGAGAGGGTTACGGAAAAAACTGGATGCACTTCATGTACAAAACAGACAATCTCTTTCGAAGTATCAGAGTTTCATAGGGAAACTCATCTGTTACAAAGAGATTTCATTTTGTCGAACTTATTTGAACTCCATAGTTTTTCTGTGTTCAAAATGCACCATTCAAAGCCACATCATCAATTTTCAACCCTTTCTGACTTCATTTGTTATTTTTCATGCATTTACTGATTATTTTGAGCTATAAGACCATGAAATTGCAAAGCATTTGAAATGAACTCTGAAATGGTTGAAAGTTGGCATGGTATCATCATTTCACCCACATAGCATGTGCAAGAAAGTACAGAGTGTTACTGCAAAAACTGGATGCCCTTCGTGTACAAAACAGACAATCTCTTTCGAAGTATCAGAGTTTCATAGGGGAACTCGTCTGTTACAAAGAGATTTCATTTTGTCGAACTTATTTGAACTCCATAGTTTTTCTGTGTTCAAAATGCACCATTCAAAGCCACATCATCAATTTTCAACCCTTTCTGACTTCATTTGTTATTTTTCATGCATTTACTGATTATTTTGAGCTATAAGACCATGAAATTGAAAAGCATTTGAAATGAACTCTGAAAAGGTTGAAAGTTGGCATGGTATCATCATTTTTCCCACATAGCATCTGCCAAAAAGTATAGAGGGTTACGGCAAAAACTGGATGCACTTCATGTACAAAACAGACAATCTCTTTCGAAGTATCAGGGTTTCATACGGAAACTCATCTGTTACGAAGGGATCTCATTTTTTTCAACTTATTTGAACTCTATAGTTTTTCTATGTTCAAAATGCACCATTCAAAGCCAGATCATCAATTTTCAACCCTTTCTGACTTCATTTGTTATTTTTCATGCATTTACTGATTATTTTGAGCTATGAGACCATGAAATTGAAAATCATTTGAAATGAACTCTGAAAAGGTTGAAAGTTGGCACGGTATCATCATTTCACCCGCATGGCATGTCCAAGAAAGTAGAGAGGGTTACGGGAAAAACTAGATGCACTTCGTGTACAAAACGGACAATCTCTTTCGAAGTATCAGGGTTTCATACAGAAACTTGTCTGTTACAAAGGGATTTCATTTTTTTGAACTTATTTGAACTTCATAGTTTTTCTGTGTTAAAAATGCACCATTAAAAGCCGCATCATCAATTTTCAACCCTTTCTGACTTCATTTGTTATTTTTCATGCATTTACTGATTATTTTGAGCTATGAGACCATGAAATTGAAAATCATTTGAAATGAACTCTAAAAAGGTTGAAAGTTGGCATGGTATCATCATTTCACCTACATAGCAGGTGCAAGAAAGTAGAAAGGGTTACGGGAAAAACTGGATGCACTTCATGTACAAAACAGACAATCTCTTTCGAAGTATCAGGGTTTCATACGGAAACTCATCTGTTACGAAGGGATTTCATTTTTTTCAACTTATTTGAACTCTATAGTTTTTCTATGTTCAAAATGCACCATTAAAAGCCACATAATCAATTTTCAACCCTTTTTGACTTCATTTGTTATTTTTCATGCATTTACTGATAATTTTGAGCTATGAGACCATGAAATTGAAAATCATTTGAAATGAACTCTGAAAAGGTTGAAAGTTGGCACGGTATCATCATTTCACCCGCATAGCATGTCCAAGAAAGTAGAGAGGGTTACGTCAAAAACTGGATGCACTTCGTGTACAAAACGGACAATCTATTTCGAAGTATCAGGGTTTCAAATGGAAACTCATATGTTATGAAGGGATTTCATTTTTTTGAACCTATTTGAACTCCATATTTTCTCTGTGTTCAAATTGCACCATTCAAAGCCATCATCAATTTTCAACCCTTTCTGACTTCATTTGTTATTTTTCATGCATTTACTGATTGTTTTGAGCTATGAGACCATGAAATTGAAAATCATTTGAAATGAACTCTAAAAAGGTTGAAAGTTGGCATGGTATCATCATTTCACCCATGTGACGCCCGGGTAATTAAGCTACAGTAATCCCCACTAATGATGCCACGTCACCTTTGTCACTGTAGTTAATCTCGGGTTAGTTTAAAAACCGGTTCGAATTTCAAATTCAAAATCAAGTCAAGAATAAACGTTTTCAAAATAAAAACAAAAATGTTCGGTGGACGCCAAATATTACAAAGGTAATTATGGTGCAACAAACCCCATTTTATAAAAAGCCTAAATACTTTTAGATGAATTTAAACAGAAAAGAAATAATAAAAGAAAATAAAAAAAAGGAAAAACAAAACAGAAAAGCTAAAACCTAAGACTATAAAAAAAAGGAGAAACCCCCCCTGGGCCGTGGCCCAACTGGGCCAACCCCCAGGCCCAGCCGGCCGGCCCGCTACCTCCCCTCCATAACCCCCCACCAGGGAGGAAACCCTAGCCCAAACACCCACACCCCCCGAAAATATCTCACCCCTCCCCTCTCTCCCCCGATTGGATCGGGATCGAGAGGAGGAGGACCCCAACGCAGCCCCGTCGTCCTCGTCTCCTCCTCGCCTCGACGCCGCGCGGGATGCCTCCGCCACGGCCACCTCGTCGACGCCCGTGGTCCCCGCCGACATCGCCGTTGCCGCCTGTGGATCTCGCGCCCCGCCGTCGTGCTTCAACGCCGGATCTGCCGCCTCGCGTCCCCATCCTCATCCCCGACCGGCCTCCTCGACCACCCCTCGCCCCTCCACCCCGACGCCCGACGCCGGCGCCCAGAGCTTCCTGGCCGGACCACGTCAACGGCCTGCTTCCTCTCCGTCACGCAGTCTCCGACCTCTTCACCGAACACCGTTGCCCCGTTCCCTACTCCCCCTGTGAGCCGCCATCCGTCCTCCTCTTTCCCCCTCTGCCTCGATGTGGCCACCACATCCCGGTGCGCTCGCCGCGCCCGGGCACCTCCAGCCACGCCCAACGCACGCGCCCGGGCACCGCGGCCCTTCCCGGTGCGCTCACCGCGTCCTGCCGCTCCACCCACGCGCCCGTCGCCCAAGCACCCGCTTCGGCTGCCGCCGTCCGGCGACGGCCCCTGCTACCCCGGCCTGACCTCGCCCCTTCCCCCCGTCGGTGTCGTGCCCGCCGGTGCCCTTCTGGGTGCCGCGGCGCTCGCTCCTGGGCTGCACAGCCCAGGCCTTGTGCCACTGACCGGGGGGGCCCCATGCCCCTGTTTAAAAAAAAACGAATGAAATTGAAAAATAGAAATAATTATTTAATTAATTAGTAATTTGATTAATTAATTAATTTGCTTAGTTAACTACCTAATTAACTTTGATTAATTAGCCTAATGAACATATTTAGTCTAATTAAACCTGCTTAGTTAAACAAGTCTATGACGATGGGCCCCATTGCCCTGTTTGACCAGTCAACGTTGACCCAGTCAACAGCTGACTAGACTGTTGACTTTGACTCTGACCCCACCTGTCATACACTATGGCTGGCACTGCACTTTGTGACAATAGTTTTACTGATTAAATTTTGGAGTTAAATAAATCAATATAATCATATAAAACTTTGGAAATTCATATAAAATAATCCGTAACTCGGATGAAAATACTTTCTACATGAAAGTTGCTCAGAACGACGAGACGAATCCGGTTACGCGGCCCGTTCGTCCGCCACACACCCCTAGCATACCGAACACGCAACTTTCCCCCTCCGGTTCACCGGTCCGAAAACGCGGAACACCGGGAATACTTTCCCGGATGTTTTCCCCCTTCGTCGGTATCACCTACTACCGCGTTAGGGCACACCGAACACCGCGTATTGCCTTGATATATTTTGTGATGCTTTGTTTGCTCTGTATTCATTATTTCTTCCCCCTCTTCTCTCCGGTAGACTACGAGACCGACGCTGCTGCGGACCAGTTCGACTACGGAGTTGACGACCCCTGTCTCTTGCCAGAGCAACCAGGCAAGCCCCCCCCCCTTGATCACCAGATATCACCTATTCTCCTCTATACTGCTTGCATTAGAGTAGTGTAGCATGTTACTGCTTTCGTTAATCCTATTCTGATGCATAGCCTGACATTGTCGCTACATCTGTTGATACCTTACCTGCAATCCTAAATGCTTAGTATAGGATGCTAGTTTATCATCATTGGCCCTACATTCTTGTCAGTCTGCCTTGCTATACTATCGGGCCGTGATCACTTGGGAGGTGATCACGGGTATATACTATACATACATACATACTATACAGATGGTGACTAAAGTCGGGTCAGCTCATTGAGTACCCGCAAGTGATTCTGATGAGGGGGCTGAAAGGACAGGTGGCTCCATCCCGGTAGAGGTGGGCCTGGGTTCCCGACGGTCCCCGACGGTTACTTTGTGGCGGAGCGACAGGGCAGGTTAAGACCACCTAGGAGACAGGTGGGCCTGGCCCTGTTCGGCGTTCGCGGATACTTAACACGCTTAACGAGATCTTGGTATTTGATCTGAGTCGGCTACGAGCCTATACGCACTAACCATCTACGTGGGAGTAGTTATGGGTATCCCGACGTCGTGGTATCAGCCGAAGCACTTCAGACGTCAGCGACGGAGCGGCGCGCGCCGGATTGGAACGTAAGCCTGCTCTTGTATTAAGGGGGCTAGTTCTGCTTCCGGCCGCCCTCGCAACGTGCAGGTGTGCTATGGGCGATGGGCCCAGACCCCTGTGCGCTTAGGTTTAGACCGGCGTGCTGGCCTCTCTGTTTTGCCTAGGTGGGGCTGTGACGTGTTGATCTTCCGAGGCCGGGCATGACCCAGGAAAGTGTGTCCGGCCGAATGGGATCGAGCGTGTTGGGTTATGTGGTGCACCCCTGCAGGGAAGTTAATCTATTCGAATAGCCGTGATCTTCGGTAACAGGACGACTTGGAGTTGCACCTTGACCTTATGACAACTAGAACCGGATACTTAATAAAACACACCCTTCCAAGTTCCACACACAACCCGGTGATCGCTTTTCCGCAGGGGGACGAGGAGAGGATTGCCGGGTAGGATTATGCTATGCGATGCTACTGGAGATGCTACTTGGAGATGCTACTGGAGATGCTACTTGAAGATGCTATTTGGAGGACTTCAGTCTACTCTCTTCTACATGCTGTAAGACGGAGGCTGCCAGAAGCGTAGTCTTCGACAGGATTAGCTATCCCCCTCTTATTCTGGCATTCTGCAGTTCAGTCCACCATATGGCCCTTTACACATATACCCATGCATATGTAGTGTAGTTCCTTGCTTGCGAGTACTTTGGATGAGTACTCACGGTTGCTTTTCTCCCTCTTTTCCCCTTTCCCTTCTACCTGGTTGTCGCAACCAGATGCTGGAGCCCTGGAGCCAGACGTCACCGTCGACGATGATCCCTACTACACTGGAGGTGCCTACTACTACGTGCAGGCCGCTGACGACGATCGGGAGTAGTTTAGGAGGATCCCAGGCAGGAGGCCTGCGCCTCTTTCGATCTGTATCCCAGTTTATGCTAGCCTTCTTAAGGCAGACTTGTTTAACTTATGTCTGTACTCAGATATTGTTGCTTCCGCTGACTCGTCTATGATCAAGCACTTGTATTCG
Source organism: Triticum aestivum (assembly GCF_018294505.1). Lineage (NCBI taxonomy): Eukaryota > Viridiplantae > Streptophyta > Magnoliopsida > Poales > Poaceae > Triticum > Triticum aestivum. Next base: position 27,312,959 of record NC_057810.1, read on the forward strand.
AGCCCTCGAGGCCCCTGGCTTGTATTATGATGCTTGTATGACTTATTTTATTTGTAGAGTTGTGTTGTGATATCTTCCCGTGAGTCCGTGATCTTGATCGTACACATTTGCGTGCATGATTAGTGTACGATTGAATCGGGGGCGTCACAAGTTGGTATCAGAGCCAGGTTTCGATCCTGGGACCTGTGGGTTATGGGCCCACGTTGCCATTGGGAGGTACTAGGATCTTTTACTCCTCGACCTTTACTCTGGGACTCTGATCTGTCTTCTATTTGGGTTAAAAGATTTTTGCTAAATCTAACATCAGGATCTCGTTATCACTTTCACCCGGAGAGCCCCTTATTAATGATGATCGTCTGCGGCACGTGAAGACCCTAAAGATACTCTTCGCTGTTAACCCGAGAACTTATGTTCATCGCATTTGCAATTCCCTTCCACCGTCAACCCTTATGGATAACTACTTGCCGTTGTTATTCTTACATTCATCCCCAGTTGGTCTTGTTATTACCAGATACCTCGAAACACTTGTTGTTGTTTCGATAATCCTTTGAGCTTACCGCCTTGCTGTTCTTTGTCACCTGAATACCCCTATGGATAATTCTCGCACTTATCGAGTATCCGCTCATCCCCAGTTGTTCATGTGTTTCACATTGGTCTTCGAAATACTATTCGACCCTCCAAAAATCCTTAGTAGCTTATTTCTCTGCAATACTTGTCTGCTTGCATTATGGATGCTTTCCCTATGTCTGACAATACTTGTCAGTATCCTTAGGCACCGTCATTTTGATCCTATTGAATCAACATGAGTGTGAATGCACACAATCATCAGTTGATCCTTTTAAATTATCTTTCCGGCTCATACACCATTGTAAACATGAGCTGGATCTCGACCAATCAAATTGCCATCGATTGTACCCCTAAGGCTATTCAACTTATACGTCCGTAATCAGAGTATTGCTTTTGATCCCTTGTCTTGGAATTCATAATTCCTTTGCAATTGAGCCTTGAAGTAGTCAGTTGTTTCTATCATCTGATCTCCTTGCATGCTTTCTTCTTCTGGTTGAGTACCGATGCTCACATCAGATCCCTTATGGACCACCAGATCCATTGTTGGAATGTTATCCGACGGTGTCCTTCATAGTCAATCACCTTGTGAGTTCTTCCCCTGATACATAGTGCCTTTGGTAAATTGTATCATCTGCTTGGCTAACCTTGCTCTGCTTTTGAGCTGGTGGTATTTACTATGGAAGCTTGTGGTATATGTTTCCACGATACCCTGACGGGTTGAACCTATACCTTCCTTAATATGTGTGAACTAGAAAGTTTTCACGAGTCATACACTCCTGGTATTTTGCCAGATAAAATTTCAACACTACAACCTCCTCGAAAGTGAGAAGTGAATGAAAGGTTATGCATTGGAGAAGTGGGAGTCGACCTTCAACTTTGTGTTCATGCCCATAGACACGATGTAGATCTTCTCATCGAAGCTTCTTTTAAAATTAATTAATCCCTTGGTATAAGTTCATCTTATATCTGGGATCTGGCCTTTTTCAATCGTGGTTCCGACCATGTTCTCCTTTAAATACCAATTCTCGTGCAAGTTTAAGAACTTGTCTTCTGCAGAGCAATACCCCAGTCCAACCTCTATTTTGATCTGTCGTCGAGTATTACCCCCCTGGTATCTCGAGATTATCATGGAACTGCATAACTTTTTATGAGTTCTTCATCAAGTGCTACCTTCCCACTGATTCCAATTTTTCGCGGGCTCTGAGTTATTATACCCTCAAAGACACCGATATCTGAACCGAGTCCGCACTACGGTTCAACAACTCTTCAGTAAGCTTCTATAAGTACGAGTTTGTACCCGATCACGCCATTCCTAGCCTGTTTGGCTATATCATTGTCGTGACGATTCTAACTGTGCTACCTGGTCCTTATTCTCGGAGCACCAATTTTCGACGATGAACTAACCTTACGTCGATCCTCATCGTCATATCATTTCTCCTTGAACAACAAGCTTGGTTTCGAGTTTGGGTCGTACCCTTGGTTCCAATAACCTTTCACTTCGTCATTGTTTGACTTGATGTCATCGTCGATCGGTTACATCTTCGTGAAATCTCTCGACAAATCTGTCGTGATCATCATCATCATTCCGAGCTCTTTCAGGATATGAATTGAATTCATGATGGGAAATACCATCCTTGCACCTGATGATTTGTGTTACCTTTGACCACTTATTTGTCTTCCGTTCAACACAAACTTGTTCGTGTTTTGAGTTATACCTTGAGATCCCTACTATCCAGCATTTGTTCTTTCTTACCTTGGAGTATTACCATCTTTTAGTATCAAGGATGTTGTGAGGACTGCTCCACCTCTTAAAGAGTTCTTGGTATAGTGATACTACTCACCATCACCACTCTTTCATGGTCCTCATGTTGATTCCAACCGGGGTACCAACAAGTAACGGTGCTGTTTGGATCCTGCACTTCTAGCAACCCTATTGCTTTGAAGTTAATAGTCGGCCGTTCATTCTTAGTCTATTGATTATTGAATCACCATTCCGACATTGGTCGTGCAACCCAACCCGTATTTCGGGCGCACCGTTCAACCAATGTTTAATTATGTATGTTTTCCTCAAGCATATCCCATTTTATTGTTTAATCTGACAGATGTTATCCCCTTATCCACATAATCGTGGAGATCCATCTTTTGGATACCTCGTTGAATTATCGCTGAGTCCATCAGCCACCTCATCATCCTCTCCTTGGGTTAATGATGAACTCTTGTTAACGGAAATCACTTCTTAGTTCATTTCCCGAGAATCTTACAGTGTCATCGCGTCAATTTGTGTTGCACCTTTCTTCTCAAGCATCCTGAGCCTGAGGTATCCTGACACCCATCATATCTGAATCTCCATCAGATATGATGGTTGGAACATATTTTCAAGAGTTATAACATTGGTCCTTTGATGACCCGGTAACATGATGTCATGCCTAGCACCCCCCCTGGGTGGCGGACCTATTATTGTAGTATCCTTTTTAGCAATGCTATCCATTCTTCCATGAGGAAATTGTAAGACTTATTCTACAAGCTGTTCCTGATGGATCCTTCGAGTATCCAAAGTCTGATCTTCACCTGGTGACCATGTCAATGCTATCTCGAAGCATGTCTGTGATACTCTAATTTTCAACAAGAACATTTGAAGCCCAATGCTAAATGTTTCTTGCTCAATTATCCAAACACCGTTGTATGGGTAATGTCATGAAATTTCTCTCCCCTAACTAAGGAGTTTTCTACATAATATCCTGTCATGGATATCTTGCTCTGCTTGTCCTTGGGAAGGATATACCCCTGATATACATGTTTAAGCACATTTTCCTTCCCGTTGTTTTGTTCAAACTTTCTTGTAAACTACTTAACCGAGTAGTGGTAATCCCCTGCTTAGGTAAACACCTCGGTGTACCTTCCTGTCTAGTGTAACCCTATTTCTACTGTTGATGAATTCCGGTGACCACTGATGGACGAGAACTTTGCCTATTGGTCCGCCTCGTTCAACGAGTAGGAAAATAGTTCTCTTCGTCCCTCGCCCTTGGTACCGATGTTGACATTGACATACCTGACAGGCTTTCCTCTGACCTGCATTGCTATCATGATCGTGCATGATCACAACACCCTTCCTAATTTTTTTTTACCCACATGGTGGACCCATAACCCACAGTACCACAGGATCGAAACCTGACTCTCCTGTACACCCCCTGTTCCCAAAGTTATTCCTCCCGCGTGGACTCGTATGTAATTCATGAGCCACCTTCCGATGAGATCATCAATTCTGGCATCGGAAACAATAATTATTCCGTTGCTTGAAACCCCTTTCACCTTCTGACTAGGCATTGAACGATCGCCTGGCTGCCAAAAACTTCTTATTGTACCTTCGTACCTTACTCTTGATGTATTCGATATGTTCAGCTCGAGAGATAATCTTACGCTCATTCATGGGTTAACCCCAGATTGTTTCCCTCATAAACATTCTGTCGTAGACGAGCTGCCCCTTACCTATTTGCAAGTACGTTGGAGTTCCCGAGAAAAGGACGACATCACCATGATGGCCTGAAGCAGAGAAATGAAGACGTCAATCTAATGGATCGACCTCTTCAAGAAGAGCAACCAAGACTGAGAAGATTCGTTAGCATTTCGTAACCAAACCTTTCCCCCTTTCACTACCTCTTAAATCTCGGGACGAGATTTCTTGTAGTGGAGGAGAATTGTGACGCCCGGGTAATTAAGCTACAGTAATCCCCACTAATGATGCCATGTCACCTTTGTCACTGTAGTTAATCTCGGGTTAGTTTAAAAACCGGTTCGAATTTCAAATTCAAAATCAAGTCAAGAATAAACGTTTTCAAAATAAAAACAAAAATGTTCGGTGGACGCCAAATATTACAAAGGTAATTATGGTGCAACAAACCCCTTTTTATAAAAAGCCTAAATACTTTTAGATGAATTTAAACAGAAAAGAAATAATAAAAGAAAATAAAAAAAAGGAAAAACAAAACAGAAAAGCTAAAACCTAAGACTATAAAAAAAAGGAGAAACCCCCCCTGGGCCGTGGCCCAACTGGGCCAACCCCCAGGCCCAGCCGGCCGGCCCGCTACCTCCCCTCCATAACCCCCCACCAGGGAGGAAACCCTAGCCCAAACACCCACACCCCCCGAAAATATCTCACCCCTCCCCTCTCTCCCCCGATTGGATCGGGATCGAGAGGAGGAGGACCCCAACGCAGCCCCGTCGTCCTCGTCTCCTCCTCGCCTCGACGCCGCGCGGGATGCCTCCGCCACGGCCACCTCGTCGACGCCCGTGGTCCCCGCCGACATCGCCGTTGCCGCCTGTGGATCTCGCGCCCCGCCGTCGTGCTTCAACGCCGGATCTGCCGCCTCGCGTCCCCATCCTCATCCCCGACCGGCCTCCTCGACCACCCCTCGCCCCTCCACCCCGACGCCCGACGCCGGCGCCCAGAGCTTCCTGGCCGGACCACGTCAACGGCCTGCTTCCTCTCCGTCACGCAGTCTCCGACCTCTTC
>NC_057810.1:27318259-27324063 GCF_018294505.1 Triticum aestivum
TCCCCCTCTGCCTCGATGTGGCCACCACATCCCGGTGCGCTCGCCGCGCCCGGGCACCTCCAGCCACGCCCAACGCACGCGCCCGGGCACCGCGGCCCTTCCCGGTGCGCTCACCGCGTCCTGCCGCTCCACCCACGCGCCCGTCGCCCAAGCACCCGCTTCGGCTGCCGCCGTCCGGCGACGGCCCCTGCTACCCCGGCCTGACCTCGCCCCTTCCCCCCGTCGGTGTCGTGCCCGCCGGTGCCCTTCTGGGTGCCGCGGCGCTCGCTCCTGGGCTGCACAGCCCAGGCCTTGTGCCACTGACCGGGGGGGGGGGGCCCATGCCCCTGTTTAAAAAAAACGAACGAAATTGAAAAATAGAAATAATTATTTAATTAATTAGTAATTTGATTAATTAATTAATTTGCTTAGTTAACTACCTAATTAACTTTGATTAATTAGCCTAATGAACATATTTAGTCTAATTAAACCTGCTTAGTTAAACTAGTCTATGACAATGGGCCCCATTGCCCTGTTTGACCAGTCAACGTTGACCCAGTCAACAGCTGACTAGACTGTTGACTTTGACTCTGACCCCACCTGTCATACACTATGGCTGGCACTGCACTTTGTGACAATAGTTTTACTGATTAAATTTTGGAGTTAAATAAATCAATATAATCATATAAAACTTTGGAAATTCATATAAAATAATCCGTAACTCGGATGAAAATACTTTCTACATGAAAGTTGCTCAGAACAACGAGACGAATCCGGTTACGCAGCCCGTTCGTCCGGCACACACCCCTAGCATACCGAACACGCAACTTTCCCCCTCCGGTTCACCGGTCCGAAAACGCGGTACACCGGGAATACTTTCCCGGATGTTTTCCCCCTTCGTCGGTATCACCTACTACCGCGTTAGGGCACACCGAACACCGCGTATTGCCTTGATATATTTTGTGATGCTTTGTTTGCTCTGTATTCATTATTTCTTCCCCCTCTTCTCTCCGGTAGACTACGAGACCGACGCTGCTGCTGACCAGTTCGACTACGGAGTTGACGACCCCTCTCTCTTGCCAGAGCAACCAGGCAAGCCCCCCCCCTTGATCACCAGATATCGCCTATTCTCCTCTATACTGCTTGCATTAGAGTAGTGTAGCATGTTACTGCTTTCGTTAATCCTATTCTGATGCATAGCCTGACATTGTCGCTACATCTGTTGATACCTTACCTGCAATCCTAAATGCTTAGTATAGGATGCTAGTTTATCATCATTGGCCCTACATTCTTGTCAGTCTGCCTTGCTATACTATCGGGCCGTGATCACTTGGGAGGTGATCACGGGTATATACTATACATACATACATACTATACAGATGGTGACTAAAGTCGGGTCAGCTCATTGAGTACCCGCAAGTGATTCTGACGAGGGGGCGGAAAGGACAGGTGGCTCCATCCTGGTAGAGGTGGGCCTGGGTTCCCGACGGTCCCCGACGGTTACTTTGTGGCGGAGCGACAGGGCAGGTTAAGACCACCTAGGAGACAGGTGGGCCTGGCCCTGTTCGGCGTTCGCGGATACTTAACATGCTTAACGAGATCTTGGTATTTGATCTGAGTCGGCTACGAGCCTATACGCACTAACCATCTACGTGGGAGTAGTTATGGGTATCCCGACGTCGTGGTATCAGCCGAAGCACTTCAGACGTCAGCGACGGAGTGGCGCGCGCCGGATTGGAACGTAAGCCTGCTCTTGTATTAAGGGGGCTAGTTCTGCTTTCGGCCGCCCTCGCAACGTGCAGGTGTGCTATGGGCGATGGGCCCAGACCCCTGTGCGCTTAGGTTTAGACCGGCGTGCTGGCCTCTCTGTTTTGCCTAGGTGGGGCTGCGACGTGTTGATCTTCCGAGGCCGGGCATGACCCAGGAAAGTGTGTCCGGCCAAATGGGATCGAGCGTGTTGGGTTATGTGGTGCACCCCTGCAGGGAAGTTAATCTATTCGAATAGCCGTGATCTTCGGTAACAGGACGACTTGGAGTTGTACCTTGACCTTGTGACAACTAGAACCGGATACTTAATAAAACACACCCTTCCAAGTTCCACAGACAACCCGGTGATCGCTTTTCCGCAGGGCGACGAGGAGAGGATTGCCGGGTAGGATTATGCTATGCGATGCTACTGGAGATGCTACTTGGAGATGCTACTGGAGATGCTACTTGAAGATGCTATTTGGAGGACTTCAGTCTACTCTCTTCTACATGCTGTAAGACGGAGGCTGCCAGAAGCGTAGTCTTCGACAGGATTAGCTATCCCCCTCTTATTCTGGCATTCTGCAGTTCAGTCCACCATATGGCCCTTTACACATATACCCATGCATATGTAGTGTAGTTCCTTGCTTGCGAGTACTTTGGATGAGTACTCACGGTTGCTTTTCTCCCTCTTTTCCCCTTTCCCTTCTACCTGGTTGTCGCAACCAGATGCTGGAGCCCTGGAGCCAGACGTCACCGTCGACGATGATCCCTACTACACTGGAGGTGCCTACTACTACGTGCAGGCCGCTGACGACGACCGGGAGTAGTTTAGGAGGATCCCAGGCAGGAGGCCTGCGCCTCTTTCGATCTGTATCCCAGTTTATGCTAGCCTTCTTAAGGCAGACTTGTTTAACTTATGTCTGTACTCAGATATTGTTGCTTCCGCTGACTCGTCTATGATCAAGCACTTGTATTCGAGCCCTCGAGGCCCCTGGCTTGTATTATGATGCTTGTATGACTTATTTTATTTGTAGAGTTGTGTTGTGATATCTTCCCGTGAGTCCGTGATCTTGATCGTACACATTTGCGTGCATGATTAGTGTACGATTGAATCGGGGGCGTCACAACCCACATAGCAGGTGCAAGAAAGTAGAGAGGGTTACGGAAAAAACTGGATGCACTTCATGTACAAAACAGACAATCTCTTTCGAAGTATTAGAGTTTCATAGGGAAACTCATCTGCTACAAAGAGATTTCATTTTGTCGAACTTATTTGGACTCCATAGTTTTTCTGTGTTCAAAATGCACCATTCAAAGCCACATCATCAATTTTCAACCCTTTCTGACTTCATTTGGTATTTTTCATGCATTTACTGATTATTTTGAGCTATAAGACCATGAAATTGAATAGCATTTGAAATTAACTCTGAAAAGATTGAAAGTTGGCATGGTATCATCATTTTTTCCACATAGCATGTGCGAAAAAGTATCAAGGGTTACGGCAAAAACTGGATGCACTTCATGTACAAAACAGACAATCTCTTTCGAAGTATCAGGGTTTCATACGGAAACTCATCTGTTACGAAGGGATCTCATTTTTTTCAACTTATTTGAACTCCATAGTTTTTCTGTGTTCAAAATGCACCATTGTGACGCCCCCGATTCAATCGTACACTAATCATGCACGCAAATGTGTACGATCAAGATCAGGGACTCACGGGAAGATATCACAACACAACTCTAAAACATAAATAAGTCATACAAGCATCATAATACAAGCCAGGGGCCTTGAGGGCTCGAATACAAGTGCTCGATCATAGACGAGTCAGCAGAAGCAACAATATCTGAGTACAGACATAAGTTAAACAAGTTTGCCTTAAGAAGGCTAGCACAAACTGGGATACAGTTCGAAAGAGGCGCAGGCCTCCTGCCTGGGATCCTCCTAAACTACTCCTTGTCGTCGTCAGCGGGCTGCACGTAGTAGTAGGCATCTCCGGTGTAGTAGGGGTCGTCGTCGACGGTGGCGTCTGGCTCCTGGACTCCAGCATCTGGTTGCGACAACCAGAAAGAAAGGAAAGGGGGAAAAAGGGGAAGAAAGCAATCGTGAGTACTCATCCAAAGTACTCGCAAGCAAGGAGCTACACTACATATGCATGGGTATATTGTAAAGGGCCATATCAGTGGACTGAGCTACAGAATGCCAGAATAAGAGGGGGATAGCTAATCTTGTCGAAGACTACGCTTCTGGCAGCCTCCGTCTTGCAGCATGTAGAAGAAAGTAGATTGAAGTCCTCCAAGTAGCATCTCCAAGTAGCATCTCCAGGTAGCATCTCCAAGTAGCATCGCATAGCATAATCCTACCCGGCGATCCTCGCCTCGTCGCCCTGTGGAAAAGCGATCACCACGTTGTCTGTGGAACTTGGAAGGGTGTGTTTTATTAAGTATCCGGTTCTAGTTGTCATAAGGTCAAGGTACAACTCCAAGTCGTCCTGTTACCGAAGATCACGGCTATTCGAATAGATTAACTTCCCTGCAGGGGTGCACCAACTTACCCAGCACGCTTGATCCCGTTTGGCCGGACACACTTTCCTGGGTCATGCCCGGCCACGGAAGATCAACACGTCGCAGCCCCACCTAGGCAAAACAGAGAGGCCAGCACGCCGGTCTAAACCTAAGCGCACAGGGGTCTGGGCCCATCGCCCAATGCACACCTGCACGTTGCGAACGCGGCCGGAAGCAGACCTAGCCTAGTGGCGTTCCAGTCCAATCCAGTGCGCGCCGCTCAGTCGCTGGCATCACGAAGTGCTTCGGCTGATACCACGATGTCGGGATACCCATAACTACTCCCGCATATATGGTTAGTGCGTATAAGCTTGTAGCCAACTCAGATCAAATACCAAGATCTCGTTAAGCGTGTTAAGTATCCGCGAACGCCGAACAGGGCCAGGCCCACCTGTCTCCTAGGTGGTCTCAACCTGCCCTATCGCTCCGCCTCAAAGATCCACTCGCGGGTGCTCCACCAGCCGACCCGACTTTAGTCTCCACATGTATCATGTATAAATTATATAGTATATACCCGTGATCACCTCCCAAGTGATCACGGCCCGATAGTATAGCACAGCAGACGGACAAGAATGTAGGGCCACAGATGGAAATACTAGCATCCTATACTAAGCATATAGGATTGCGGGTAAGGTATCAATGACTGTAGCAACAATGACAGGCTATGCATCAGAATAGGATTAACGGAAAGCAGTAACATGCTACACTACTCTAATGCAAGCAGTATAGAGGAGAATAGGCGATATCTGGTGATCAAGGGGGGGGCTTGCCTGGTTGCTCTGGCAAGAGAGAGGGGTCGTCAACTCTGTAGTCGAACTGGTCAGCAGCAGCGTCGGTCTCGTAGTCTACCGGAGAGAAGAGGGGGAAGAAATAATGAATGCAGAGCAAACAAAGCATCACAAAATATAACAAGGCAATATGCGGTGTTCGGTGTGCCCTAACGCGGTAGTAGGTGATACCGGTGAAGGGGGGAAAACATCCGGGACAGTATTCCCGGTGTTTCGTGTTTTCTGACAGATGAACCGGAGGGGGAAAGTTGCGGGTTTGATATGTTAGGTGTGTGTGGTGGACGAACGGGCTACGTATCCGGGTTCGTCTCGTCGTTCTGAGCAACTTTCATGTTGAAAATATTTTAATCCGAGTTACGAATTAAAAGATATGATTTTTTAAAGATTTTATTAATTTCTAGAATTTAATCAATTAATTATTTAATTCGAAAAATGGAATTATGACGTCAGCATGATGCCATGCTGACGTCAGCAGTCAACAGGGTTGACTAGGTCAACCCTGACATGTGGGTCCCGTTCGTCATACTCTGTTAACTAATTATCTTAGTTAAGTTTAATTAACCGTAGTTAATTAGGTTAATTAGTCATTAGGTTTAAATAATCAGGATTAATTAAATTAATTATTTACTTAATTAATTAATTAATTAATTTTATTCATTATTATTTTTATTAATTATATATATCTAAATTCCTTTTCCCTTTTCTTTTATTTTAAAAACGTCCTGG
>NC_057810.1:27324802-27333739 GCF_018294505.1 Triticum aestivum
CGTCGGGGGCGACGGGATCGGGCGGAGCCGATCCAAATCGGTGCGGGGAGGGAGGAGGAGGAGGGGATCGGGGGGCGAATGGGTGCGGCTAGGGTTTGCCGACCGGGGGAGGGGGGATAAGGGAGTGAGGGGTGGGCCGGGCCAGGGGGCTGGCCGGCTGGGCCAGGTGGGCTTGGCCCAGTTGGGCCAGTGGGGTTTCCTTCCCCTCTCCCATTTTTGTTTTCTTTGCCTTTTCTTATTTTATTTTATTTTGTTTTATTTTATACCTTTTCTTTTTATTTATTTTCTTTTCTATCTTATTTCTAGTTTCTTTTAATCTTTAGTTTTTTACAGAAATCGCCACTAGTATCTAAAGTAGTATTTATAAACAAACTGCTGTCACATCAATTCTCAACCCATAATAAAATATTTTAATATTTTATAAAATCCAATAGCTATTTGTTTAATTGTTTTCACTACTGTTTTAATTAGTTTAGAGCCCTTAAACATTTTATCAAGGTTTGGTTTCTCCATCGTATTTACACATGATTTATCCGACCCACCTTGAACATTTTGGTTTCGTTGTTTGAAAACTTTTATTATTTGCCTTTAATTGAATTTTGAATTTGAAACGGTTTTGAAGTAACCCGAGATTAACTAAACTGACAGAGGTGACGTGTCACCATTAACGTGAGATTACTGTAGCATGATTATCCGGGCGTCACAATTCTCCTCCACTACAAGAAATCTCGTCCTGAGATTTAAGAGGGGAGTAAGGGGGAAAGATCTGGTTACGAAATTCTATCGAGTCATCTCGGTCTTGCTTGCTCTTCTGGAAATGGTCGATCCTTTACGTTGATGTTTTCATTCCTCCGCTTCAGGTCATCATGGTGAAGTCGTCCTTTTCTTTGGGAACTCCAACGTACTTACGAATAGGTAAGGGGCAGCTCGGCTACGACAGAATGCTTATGAGGGAGACAATCTGGGGTTAACCCATGAATGAGCATAAGTGAATCTCTCGAGTTGAACCAATAAAATATGTCGAGAGTAAGGTATGAAGGTACAATAAGAGGTTCCAAGCGGATATATAGTTGCTCGAAGTCTGAACCGGAGTGAGAAAGGGGTTCAGAGCAACGAGAGTAAGTATTGCGTCTGATACCAGAATAGAGCATTAGGAAGGTGGCCCGTGAATTAAATACGAAGCCAAGCATGGGAAATAACCATTAGTAACAGGGCTGTACAGGAGAGTCAGGTTTTGATCCTGTGGAACTGTGGGTTATGGGCCCACCATGTGGTTAAAAGTAGGAAGGGTGTTGACATCTTGCACGGTCATGATAGCAAGACATGTCAGAGGGTAGCCTATCAGTTATGTCGACAACAATGTCGGTACCAAGGGCGAGGGACGAAGAGAACCATTTTCCTGCTAGTTGAACGAGGCGGACCAATAGGCAAGGTTCTCGTCCATCGGTGGTTACCATAATGTCATCAACAATAGTAACAGGGTTACACCAGACAGGAAGGTACACCGAGGTGTTTACCTAAGCAGGGGATTACCACTGCTCGGTTAAGTAGTTTACAAGAAAGTTTGAACAAAACAACGGGAAGGAAGATGTGCTTAAACACGTATATCAGGGGTATATCCTTCCCCAGGACAAGCAGAGCAAGATATCCATGACAGGATATTATGTAGAAAACTCCTTAGGTAGGGGAGAGAAATTTCATGACATTACCCATACAACGGTGTTTGGATAATTGAGCAAGAAACATTTAGCATTGGGCTTAAAATGTTCTTGTTGAAAATCAGAGTATCACAGACATGCTTCGAGATGGCATTGACATGGTCTTCAAGCAAAGGCCGGTTTTTAGATACTCAATGGATCCATCAGGAACAGTTTATAACATAGGTCTTACAATTTCCTCAAAGAAGAATGGTTATCCTTGCAAATAAACCATAATGATAGGTCCTCCAGCCAGGGGGGGAGGTGCTAGGCATGACATCCTGTTACCAGGTCATCAAAGGGCCAACTACATAACTCTTGGAAAGTTGTCCCAACCATCATATCTGACCGAGATTCAGATCTGATTGGTGTAATGATACCTCAGACTCAGGATGTCCGAGAATAAAAGGTGCAACACAAAATAGACGAAATGACATTTCAGGATTCTCAGGAAATGAACTATGAAGTGACTTCTGTTAACAAGAGTTCATCATTAAACCAAGGAGAGGATGAGGTGGCTGATAGGCTCAGCAGCAAATCATCGAGATTTCCAAAGGATTTGATTTCCACAATTATGTGAACAAGGAAATATCATTTGTCGGATCAAATGATATAATGATGTATGCTCGAGGGAAACATACACAACTGAACAATGATAGAAGGGTGCACCCAGGCATCTGGACTAGGTAGCACGATCAATGTTCGAATGATGATTCAATAAGCAATAGACTTAGAATGGAACTGTAGACCAATAACTTCAAAGCAAATAGGGTTGCTAGAAGTTTAGAATTTACACATCATAGCTCCATTGTCGGTATTCCGGTTGAAAACAATACGGGGACCAAGGAATGAACGAAGATGGCAAGAAGTATTAAGATATCAAGAATTATTAAGAGGTGGTGAAATTCTCACCACATTCTTGACAAAAAGAGATGGTAATACTTCCGAGGTAAGGAAGATCAACTGCTGGGTAGCAGTGATCTCAAGGTTTACACAAAACGCGAACAAGTTGTGTTGAACGGAAGGCAATAAAGTGGTCGATGAGAACAGGAATCATCGAGGGGCAAGGATGGTATTACCCATCATGAATTCAATTGAATTTCTGGAAGAGCTCATAAGGTTGATGATGATCACGACACAATTGTCGAGAGATTTCATGCAGATGTAGTCAATCAGCGACGACATCAAGTCAAAGGAATGATGGAGCAAGAGGTTATTGGAACCACAGTTACGACACAAACTCGAACTCAAGCTTGTTGTTTAAGGTGAAAGGGTATGACGAGGAAAAATCGACGTAAGGTTAGTTCATCCTCGAAAATTGGTGCTCCGAGAATAAGGACCAGGTAGCACCGTTAGAATCGTCACGACAATGATATAGCCAAACAGGCTAGAAATGGCGTGATCGGGTACAAACTCGTACTTATAGAAGCTTACTGAAGAGTTGTTGAACCGTAGAGCGGACTCAGTTCAGTTATCGGTGTCTTTGAGTGTTCAATAACTCCGAGCCCATGAAAAATTGTAATCGGTGAGTATGTAGTACTTGATGAAGAACTCATAAGAAATTATGCAGTTCCAAGATAATCTCGAGATACCAGGTGGTAATACTCGACGACAGATCAAACTAGAAGTTGAACTGGGATATTGCTCTATAGAAGACAAGTGCTTAAACTTTCACAGGACATGATATTTAAAGGAGAACATGGTCAGAACCACGATTGCAAAAAGGCCAGATCTCAGATATAAGATGAACTTATACCAAGGGAATAATTGATTTTCAAAGAAGCTTCGATGAGAAGATGTACATCGTGTCCATGGGCATGAACGCAAAGTTCAAGGTCGACTCCCACTTCTCCAATGCACAACCTTTCATTCACTTCTTGCGCTCAATGAAGTTGTAGTTTTGAAATTTTATCTGGCAAAATATCAGAAGAGTACGACTCGTGAAAACTTTCGAGTTCACACCTATTAAGGAAGGCATAGGTTCAACCCTTCGGGGCATCTTAGAATCATATACCAGAATCTTTAGAAGTAATTAACTCATGCTCGAAGACAGAGCATGGTTAAGAAAGCAGAGGATACAATTTACCAAAGGCATTATGTATCAGAGGAAAGGCTCACAAGGTTATTGAATATGAAGGGTGTTGTCAGATAAAATCCAACAAAGGATCTGGTGGTCCACAAGGGATCTGATGTGAGCATCGGTACTCAACTAGAGGAAGAAGATTGCAAGGAGATTAGATTATAGAAACAACTGACTAAATCAATTGTCAAATGCAAAGGAATTATGATTTCCAAATCAAGGGATCAGAAGCAATGCTCTGAGTAGGGATGGATAAGTTGAATAGCCTTAGGGTACAATCAATGACAATTGGATTGGTCGAGAACCAATTCCAGTTAAAAGAATGGCAGCTTAGCCGGAGAAGTAATTTATAAGGATCAATGATGATTGCGTGCATTCGCAAACATATTGAGTCAACAGACTCAAAATGATAATGACAAGGAATGTCATTAAGGCTACGAGACTTATGGGATTAACCATAATGCGAGCAAGCAAGAATTTCAAGAGCCAAAGGCTCCAGAGGATTTTCGGAAGATCGAATAGTATTTTGAAGACTTTTGTGAAACTCATGAACAACTGGGGATGAGCGGATACTTGACAAGTGCGGCGATTTATTTGAAGGGGTATTCATGTGGCAAAGAACTGCTAGGCAGTAGGCACGAAGTATTCTCAGAACAATAGAGAAAACTTCGGGTATCTTGTAATAACAAGAACAATGGGGAATGATCGTAAGAATGGCAAGTGTAAGTAGTTATCCATAAGGATTTATCGGTGGTCGGGAATAGCAAAAGTGATGGGCACAAAGTCTCGAGAGAATATCAAAGAGTATCTCCGAAATCTTCTGGTGCAGTCGGTGACCATCTGGACTGAAGGGGCTCTCCGGGAGAAAGTATTTTCAAGAACCTAAAGTTAGTTTTTAGTACAAATCGTTTAACCCGAATAGAAGAGGGTTCAGAATCCCAGAGTAAAGGTCGAGGAATAAAAGATCCTAATACCTCCCGATGGCGACGTGGGCCCATGGGCCACACAGCCATGTTAGTAAAAGTTTTTCAACGACTAGACTCGACTTCGGCCAAGGAGTTGGAAAGGGGGATTCCTACAGGCAGTCGGCTCTGATACCAACTTGTGACGCCCCCGATTCAATCGTACACTAATCATGCATGCAAATGTGTACGATCAAGATCAGGGACTCACGGGAAGATATCACAACACAACTCTAAAACATAAATAAGTCATACAAGCATCATAATACAAGCCAGGGGCCTCGAGGGCTCGAATACAAGTGCTCGATCATAGACGAGTCAGCGGAAGCAACAATATCTGAGTACAGACATAAGTTAAACAAGTTCACCTTAAGAAGGCTAGCACAAACTGGGATACAGATCGAAAGAGGCGCAGGCCTCCTGCCTGGGATCCTCCTAAACTACTCCTGGTCGTCGTCAGCGGGCTGCACGTAGTAGTAGGCATGTCCGGTGTAGTAGGGGTCGTCGTCGACGGTGGCGTCTGGCTCCTGGACTCCAGCATCTGGTTGCAACAACCAGAAAGAAAGGAAAGGGGGAAAAAGGGGAAGAAAGCAACCGTGAGTACTCATCCAAAGTACTCGCAAGCAAGGAGCTACACTACATATGCATGGGTATATTGTAAAGGGCCATATCAGTGGACTGAACTGCAGAATGCCAGAATAAGAGGGGGATAGCTAATCCTGTCGAAGACTACGCTTCTGGCAGCCTCCGTCTTGCAGCGTGTAGAAGAAAGTAGATTGAAGTCCTCCAAGTAGCATCTCCAAGTAGCATCTCCAGGTAGCATCTCCAAGTAGCATCGCATAGCATAATCCTACCCGGCGATCCTCCCCTCGTCGCCCTGTGGAAAAGGGATCACCGGGTTGTCTGTGGAACTTGGAAGGGTGTGTTTTATTAAGTATCCGGTTCTAGTTATCATAAGGTCAAGGTACAACTCCAAGTCGTCCAGTTACCGAAGATCACGGCTATTCGAATAGATTAACTTCCCTGCAGGGGTGCACCAACTTACCCAGCACGCTTGATCCCATTTGGCCGGACACACTTTCCTGGGTCATGCCCGGCCGCGGAAGATCAACATGTCGCAGCCCCACCTAGGCAAAACAGAGAGGCCAGCACGCCGGTCTAAACCTAAGCGCACAGGGGTCTGGGCCCATCGCCCAATGCACACCTGCACGTTGCGAACGCGGCCGGAAGCAGACCTAGCCTAGTGGCGTTCCAGTCCAATCCGGCGCGCGCCGCTCAGTCGCTGGCGTCACGAAGTGCTTCGGCTGATACCACGATGTGACGCCCCCGACTCAATCGTACACTAATCATGCACGCAAATGTGTATGATCAAGATCAGGGACTCACGGGAAGATATCACAACACAACTCTACAAATAAAATAAGTCATACAAGCATCATAATACAAGCCAGGGGCCTCGAGGGCTCGAATACAAGTGCTCGATCATAGACGAGTCAGCGGAAGCAACAATATCTGAGTACAGACATAAGTTAAACAAGTTCACCTTAAGAAGGCTAGCACAAACTGGGATACAGATCGAAAGAGGCGCAGGCCTCCTGCCTGGGATCCTCCTAAACTACTCCTGGTCGTCGTCAGCGGGCTGCACGTAGTAGTAGGCATCTCCGGTGTAGTAGGGGTCGTCGTCGACGGTGGCGTCTAGCTCCTGGACTCCAGCATCTGGTTGCAACAACCAGAAAGAAAGGAAAGGGGGAAAAAGGGGAAGAAAGCAACCGTGAGTACTCATCCAAAGTACTCGCAAGCAAGGAGCTACACTACATATGCATGGGTATATTGTAAAGGGCCATATCAGTGGACTGAACTGCAGAATGCCAGAATAAGAGGGGGATAGCTAATCCTGTCGAAGACTACGCTTCTGGCAGCCTCCGTCTTGCAGCGTGTAGAAGAAAGTAGATTGAAGTCCTCCAAGTAGCATCTCCAAGTAGCATCTCCAGGTAGCATCTCCAAGTAGCATCGCATAGCATAATCCTACCCGGCGATCCTCCCCTCGTCGCCCTGTGGAAAAGCGATCACCGGGTTGTCTGTGGAACTTGGAAGGGTGTGTTTTATTAAGTATCCGGTTCTAGTTATCATAAGGTCAAGGTACAACTCCAAGTCGTCCTGTTACCGAAGATCACGGCTATTCGAATAGATTAACTTCCCTGCAGGGGTGCACCAACTTACCCAGCACGCTTGATCCCATTTGGCCGGACACACTTTCCTGGGTCATGCCCGGCCGCGGAAGATCAACACGTCGCAGCCCCACCTAGGCAAAACAGAGAGGCCAGCACGCCGGTCTAAACCTAAGCGCACAGGGGTCTGGGCCCATCGCCCAATGCACACCTGCACGTTGCGAACGCGGCCGGAAGCAGACCTAGCCTAGTGGCGTTCCAGTCCAATCCGGCGCGCGCCGCTCAGTCGCTGGCGTCACGAAGTGCTTCGGCTGATACCACGATGTGACGCCCCCGACTCAATCGTACACTAATCATGCACGCAAATGTGTATGATCAAGATCAGGGACTCACGGGAAGATATCACAACACAACTCTACAAATAAAATAAGTCATACAAGCATCATAATACAAGCCAGGGGCCTCGAGGGCTCGAATACAAGTGCTCGATCATAGACGAGTCAGCGGAAGCAACAATATCTGAGTACAGACATAAGTTAAACAAGTTTGCCTTAAGAAGGCTAGCACAAACTGGGATACAGATCGAAAGAGGCGCATGCCTCCTGCCTGGGATCCTCCTAACTACTCCTGGTCGTCGTCAGCGGGCTGCACGTAGTAGTAGGCACCTCCGGTGTAGTAGTCGTCATCGACGGTGGCGTCTGGCTCCTGGACTCCAGCATCTGGTTGCGATAACCAGGTAGAAGGGTAAGGGGAAAAGAGGGAGAAAAGCAACCGTGAGTACTCATCCAAAGTACTCGCAAGCAAGGAACTATACTACATATGCATGGGTATATGTGTAAAGGGCCATATCGGTGGACTGAACTGCAGAATGCCAGAATAAGAGGGGGATAGCTAATCCTGTCGAAGACTACGCTTCTGGCAGCCTCCGTCTTGCAGCATGTAGTAGAGAGTAGATTGAAGTCCTCCAAGTAGCATCTCCAAGTAGCAACTCCAAGTAGCATCGCATAGCATAATCCTACCCGGCGATCCTCTCCTCGTCGCCCTGCGGAAAAGCGATCACCGGGTTGTCTGTGGAACTTGGAAGGGTGTGTTTTATTAAGTATCCGGTTCTAGTTGTCATAAGGTCAAGGTACAACTCCAAGTCGTCCTGTTACCGAAGATCACGGCTATTCGAATAGATTAACTTCCCTGCAGGGGTGCACCACATAGCCCAACACGCTCGATCACATTTGGCCGGACACACTTTCCTGGGTCATGCCCGGCCGCGGAAGATCAACACGTCACAGCCCCACCTAGGCTCAACGGAGAGGCCAGCACGCCGGTCTAAACCTAAGCGCGCAGGGGTCTGGGCCCATCGCCCTGAGCACACCTGCACGTTGCGTACGCGGCCGGTGAGCAGACCTAGCAACCTCCATCACAAAGGAAGTTGCGTTAACGCAGTCCAACCCGGCGCGCGCCGCTCAGTCGCTGACGTCACGAAGTGCTTCGGCTGATACCACGACGTCGGGATACCCATAACTATTCCCGCGTAGATGGTTAGTGTGTATAGGCTCGTAGCCAACTCAGATCAAATACCAAGATCTCGTTAAGCGTGTTAAGTATCCGCGAACGCCGAACAGGGCCAGGCCCACCTGTCTCCTAGGTGGTCTCAACCTGCCCTGCCGCTCCGCCACAAAGTAACAGTCGGGGGCCGTCGGGAACCCAGGCCCACCTCTACCGGGATGGAGCCACCTGCCCCTTCAGCCCCCATCTCCGAACAGTATCACATGTAATGTAACTGTGTAAAGTATATCGTATATGCCCGTGATCACCTCCCGAAGTGATCACGGCCCAGTAGTATAGCATGGCAAACGGACAGGAGTGTAGGTTCACTAATGGAACACTAGCATCCTATACAAAGCAATTAGGATTGCGGGTAAGCTATCAATGACTGTAGCAACAATGACAGGCTATGCATCAGAATAGGATTAACGGAAAGCAGTAACATGCTACACTACTCTAATGCAAGCAGTATAGAGGAGAATAGGCGA
>NC_057810.1:27333998-27334646 GCF_018294505.1 Triticum aestivum
CGTCACGGGGTCTACCGGAGAGAAGAGGGGGGAGAAACAGTAAATACATAGCAAGCAAGTGCATAACAGGACAACAAGCAGAGCTAGACGTGTTCTAACGCGGTATGAGGTGATACCGGTGAAGGGGGGAAACATCCGGGAAAGTATGTCATACACTGTTTTAGTTAACTAATAGTTAATTAGGTTAATTAGTGATTAGGTTAACCTAATTATAATTAATTCCTTAATTAATTAATTAATTAATTGATTAATTAATTAAATAATTTTTTTATTATTATTATTATTTAATTATTTTCTTCTTTTTTTATTAAAACGTTCTGGGGCGGTGGGGGCCCTTGTCAATGGCCCATAGGCCTATCGGGTCGGGCGTGCAGGCGACGGGCGCCACCCGAATGGGCACACGCCCATGGGCGGGCAGAACCGGCGCAGTGCCGGAGCAGCGGGAGGCCGGTGGCCACGGCGCTCCATCGGCACCCTGCGGCGGCAGCAGGCGAGCAGGGGCCGCGGCGCTGAGCAGCAGTAGCATTAGGCAGCAGCAGTGAAGCGGCGACGAGCATCGACGGCGGCTCGTAAGCCGAGCGGGGAGAGGCGGCAGCAACAGCGCAGCGCAGTGGGGCGAGCAGGGCGGGCACCAATAGGCGCGGGGCA
>NC_057810.1:27335300-27336908 GCF_018294505.1 Triticum aestivum
CCCAGTTGGGCCGGTTGGTGGCCTGGCCGGCTGGGCCGTCTGGCCCAGTGAGGGTTGCATTTCCCTTTTGTTTTTGTTTTTGTTTTTGTTTTTTTTTGTTTTCCTTTCACTTGTTTCTTTTTTTATTTATTTTCCCTTTCTGTTTTATTCAATTTAAATTATTTATGCATTTTCTAAAAATGTGTTTACTTCACCATAATGATCTATGCAACATTTGACACGGTCCGAACATTTTGTTTTAAAGTTTGAAAACTTTGTTTGTTTGCCAAAAATTCAAATTTAAATTCGAATTGTTTTGAACTAACGCAAGATTAGCGACAGTAACGGAGGTGACATGGCGTCATTAGCAGAGGTTACTGTAGCTTGCTTATCCGGGCGTCACACACGACGTCGGGATACCCATAACTACTCCCGCATAGATGGTTAGTGCGTATAAGCTCGTAGCCAACTCAGATCAAATACCAAGATCTCGTTAAGCATGTTAAGTATCCGCGAACGCCGAACAGGGCCAGGCCCACCTGTCTCCTAGGTGGTCTCAACCTGCCCTGTCGCTCCGCCTCAAAGATCCACTCGCGGGTGCTCCACCAGCCGACCCGACTTTAGTCTCCACATGTATCATGTATAAATTATATAGTATATACCCGTGATCACCTCCCAAGTGATCACGGCCCGATAGTATAGCACAGCAGACGGACAAGAATGTAGAGCCACAGATGGAAATACTAGCATCCTATACTAAGCATATAGGATTGCGGGTAAGGTATCAATGACTCTAGCAACAATGACAGGCTATGCATCAGAATAGGATTAACGGACAACAGTAACATGCTACAGTACTCTAATGCAAGCAGTATAGAGGAGAATAGGCGATATCTGGTGATCAAGGGGGGGGGGCTTGCCTGGTTGCTCTGGCAAGAGAGAGGGGTCGTCAACTCCGTAGTCGAACTGGTCAGCAGCAGCGTCGGTCTCGTAGTCTACCGGAGAGAAGAGGGGGAAGAAATAATAAATGCAGAGCAAACAAAGCATCACAAAATATAACTAGGCAATACGCGGTGTTCGGTGTGCCCTAACGCGGTAGTAGGTGATACCGGTGAAGGGGGGAAAACATCCGGGACAGTATTCCCGGTGTTTCGTGTTTTCTGACAAATGAACCGGAGGGGGAAAGTTGCGGGTTTGATATGTTAGGGGTGTGTGGTGGACGAACGGGCTACGTATCTGGGTTCGTCTCATCGTTCTGAGCAACTTTCATGTTGAAAATATTTTAATCCGAGTTACGGATTAAAAGATATGATTTTTTAAAGATTTTATTAATTTCTAGAATTTAATCAATTAATTATTTAATTCGAAAAATGGAATTATGACGTTAGCATGATGCCATGCTGACGTCAGCAGTCAACAGGGTTGACTAGGTCAACCCTGACATGTGGGTCCCGTTCGTCATACTCTGTTAACTAATTATCTTAGTTAAGTTTAATTAACAGTAGTTAATTAGCTTTATTAGTCATTAGGTTTAAATAATCAGGATTAATTGAATTAATTATTTACTTAATTAATTAATTTTATTCATTATTATTTTTATTAATTATATTTATCTAAATTCCTTTTCCC
>NC_057810.1:27337517-27341157 GCF_018294505.1 Triticum aestivum
GTCGCCGGCGTCGGGGGCGACGGGATCGGGCGGAGCCGATCCAGATCGGCGCGGGGAGGGAGGAGGAGAAGGGGATCGGGGGGCGAATGGGTGCGGCTAGGGTTTGCCGACCGAGGGACGGGGGGGATAAGGGAGTGAGGGGTGGGCCGGGCCAGGGGGCTGGCCGGCTGGGCCAGGTGGGCTTGGCCCAATTGGGCCAGTGGGGTTTCCTTCCCCTCTCCCATTTTTGTTTTCTTTGCCTTTTCTTATTTTATTTTTTTGTTTTATTTTAGACCTTTTCTTTTTATTTATTTTCTTTTCTATCTTATTTCTAGTTTCTTTTAATCTTTAGTTTTTTACAGAAATCGCCACTAGTATCTAAAGTAGTATTTATAAACAAACTGCTGTCACATCAATTCTCAACCCATAATAAAATATTTTAATATTTTATAAAATCCAATAGGTATTTGTTTAATTGTTTTCACTACTGTTTTAATTAGTTTAGAGCCCTTAAACATTTTATCAAGGTTTGGTTTCTCCATCGTATTTACACATGATTTATCCGACCCACCTTGAACATTTTGGTTTCGTTGTTTGAAAACTTTTATTATTTGCCTTTAATTGAATTTTGAATTTGAAACGGTTTTGAAGTAACCCGAGATTAACTAAACTGACAGAGGTGACGTGTCACCATTAATGTGAGATTACTGTAGCATGATTATCCGGGCGTCACATCCATTCAAAGCCACATCATCAATTTTCAACCCTTTCTGACTTCATTTGATATTTTTCATGCATTTACTGATTATTTTGAGCTATAAGACCATGAAATCGAATAGCATTTGAAATGAACTCTAAAAAGGTTGAAAGTTGGCATGGTATCATCATTTCACCCACATAGCAGGTGCAAGAAAGTAGAGAGGGTTACGGAAAAAACTGGATGCAATTCATGTACAAAACAGACAATCTCTTTCGAAGTATCAGGGTTTCATACGGAAACTCATCTGTTACAAAGAGATTTCATTTTGTCGAACTTATTTGAACTCCATAGTTTTTCTGTGTTCAAAATGCACCATTCAAAGCCACATCATCAATTTTCAACCCTTTCTGACTTCATTTGTTATTTTTCATGCATTTACTGATTATTTTGAGCTATAAGACCATGAAATTGCAAAGCATTTGAAATGAACTCTGAAAAGGTTGAAAGTTGGCATGGTATCATCACTTCACCCACATAGCATGTGCAAGAAAGTACAGAGGGTTACTGCAAAAACTGGATGCACTTCGTGTACAAAACAGACAATCTCTTTCGAAGTATCAAAGTTTCATAGGGAAACTCGTCTGTTACAAAGGGATTTTATTTTGTTGAACTCATTTGAACTCCATAGTTTTTATGTATTCAAAATGCACCACTAAAAGCCACATCATCAATTTTCAACCCTTTCTGACTTCATTTGTTATTTTTCATGCATTTACTGATTATTTTGAGTTATAAGACCATGAAATTGAAAAGCATTTTAAATGAACTCTGAAAAGGTTGAAAGTTGGCATGGTATCATCATTTCACCCACATAGCATGTGCAAGAGAGTAGAGAGGGTTACGGCAAAAATTGGATGCACTTCGTGTAAAAAACAGACAATCTCTTTCGAAGTATCAGAGTTTCATAGGGGAACTCATCTGTTAGAAAGAGATTTCATTTTGTCGAACTTATTTGAACTCCATAGTTTTTCTGTGTTCAAAATGCACCATTCAAAGCCACATCATCAATTTTCAACCCTTTCTGACTTCATTTGTTATTTTTCATGCATTTACTGATTATTTTGAGCTATAAGACCATGAAATTGAAAAGCATTTGGAAATGAACTCTAAAAAGGTTGAAAGTTGGCATGGTATCATCATTTTTCCCACATAGCATGTGCAAAAAAGTATAGAGGGTTACGGCAAAAACTGGATGCACTTCATGTACAAAACAGACAATCTCTTTCGAAGTATCGAACTTTCATAGGGAAACTCGTCTGTTACAAAGGGATTTTATTTTGTTGAACTCATTTGAACTCCATAGTTTTCTGTGTTCAAAATGCACCACTAAAAGCCACATCATCAATTTTCAACCCTTTCTGACTTCATTTGTTATTTTTCATGCATTTACTGATTATTTTGAGTTATAAGACCATGAAATTGAAAAAGCATTTTAAATGAACTCTGAAAAGGTTGAAAGTTGGCATG
The DNA here is from genome assembly GCF_018294505.1 of Triticum aestivum. Classification (NCBI taxonomy): domain Eukaryota; kingdom Viridiplantae; phylum Streptophyta; class Magnoliopsida; order Poales; family Poaceae; genus Triticum; species Triticum aestivum. The sequence continues at coordinate 27,339,724 of NC_057810.1, forward strand.
GTATCATCATTTCACCCACATAGCATGTGCAAGAGAGTAGAGAGGGTTACGGCAAAAATTGGATGCACTTCGTGTAAAAAACAGACAATCTCTTTCGAAGTATCAGAGTTTCATAGGGGAACTCATCTGTTACAAAGAGATTTCATTTTGTCGAACTTATTTGAACTCCATAGTTTTTCTGTGTTCAAAATGCACCATTCAAAGCCACATCATCAATTTTCAACCCTATCTGACTTCATTTGTTATTTTTCATGCATTTACTGATTATTTTGAGCTATAAGACCATGAAATTGAAAAGCATTTGGAAATGAACTCTAAAAAGGTTGAAAGTTGGCATGGTATCATCATTTTTCCCACATAGCATGTGCAAAAAAGTATAGAGGGTTACGGCAAAAACTGGATGCACTTCATGTACGAAACAGACAATCTCTTTCGAAGTATCAGGGTTTCATACGGAAACTCATCTGTTACGAAGGGATCTCATTTTCTTCAACTTATTTGAACTCTATAGTTTTTCTATGTTCAAAATGCACCATTCAAAGCCACATCATCAATTTTCAACCCTTTCTGACTTCATTTGTTATTTTTCATGCATTTACTGATTATTTTGACCTATGAGACCATGAAATTGCAAATCATTTGAAATGAACTCTGAAAAGGTTGAAAGTTGGCACGGTATCATCATTTCACCCGCATAGCATGTCCAAGAAAGTAGAGAGGGTTACGGGAAAAACTGGATGCACTTTGTGTACAAAACGGACAATCTCTTTCGAAGTATCAGGGTTTCATACAGAAACTTGTCTGTTACAAAGGGATTTCATTTTTTTGAACTTATTTGAACTTCATAGTTTTTCTGTGTTAAAAATGCAACATTAAAAGCCGCATCATCAATTTTCAACCCTTTCTGACTTCATTTGTTATTTTTCATGCATTTACTGATTATTTTGAGCTATGAGACCATGAAATTGAAAATCATTTGAAATGACCTCTAAAAAGGTTGAAAGTTGGCATGGTATCATCATTTCACCTACATAGCAGGTGCAAGAAAGTAGAAAGGGTTACGGGAAAAACTGGATGCACTTCATGTACAAAACAGACAATCTCTTTCGAAGTATCAGGGTTTCATACGGAAACTCATCTGTTATGACGGGATTTCATTTTTTTCAACTTATTTGAACTCTATAGTTTTTCTATGTTCAAAATGCACCATTCAAAGCCACATAATCAATTTTCAACCCTTTCTGACTTCATTTGTTATTTTTCATGCATTTACTGATAATTTTGAGCTATGAGACCATGAAATTGAAAATCATTTGAAATGAACTCTGAAAAGGTTGAAAGTTGGCACGGTATCATCATTTCACCCGCATAGCATGTCCAAGAAAGTAGAGAGGGTTACGGCAAAAACTGGATGCACTTCGTGTACAAAACAAA
>NC_057810.1:27341167-27342370 GCF_018294505.1 Triticum aestivum
TTTTTTTTGAACTTATTTGAACTTCATAGTTTTTCTATGTTAAAAATGCACCATTAAAAGCCGCATCATCAATTTTCAACCCTTTCTGACTTCATTTGTTATTTTTCATGCATTTACTGATTATTTTGAGCTATGAGACCATGAAATTGAAAATCATTTGAAATGAACTCTAAAAAGGTTGAAAGTTGGCATGGTATCATCATTTCACCTACATAGAAGGTGCAAGAAAGTAGAAAGGGTTACGGGAAAAACTGGATGCACTTCATGTAGAAAACAGACAATCTCTTTCGAAGTATCAGGGTTTCATACGGAAACTCATCTGTTACGAAGGGATTTCATTTTTTTCAACTTATTTGAACTCTATAGTTTTTCTATGTTCAAAATGCACCATTCAAAGCCACATAATCAATTTTCAACCCTTTCTGACTTCATTTGTTATTTTTCATGCATTTACTGATAATTTTGAGCTATGAGACCATGAAATTGAAAATCATTTGAAATGAACTCTGAAAAGGTTGAAAGTTGGCACGGTATCATCATTTCACCCGCATAGCATGTCCAAGAAAGTAGAGAGGGTTACGGCAAAAACTGGATGCACTTCGTGTACAAAACAAAACAATCTCTTTCGAAGTATCAGGGTTTCATATGGAAACTCATCTGTTACGAAGGGATTTCATTTTTTTTGAACCTATTTGAACTCCATATTTTCTCTGTGTTCAAAATGCACCATTCAAACCCATCATCAATTTTCAACCCTTTCTGACTTTATTTGTTATTTTTCATGCATTTACTGATTGTTTTGAGCTATGAGACCATGAAATTGAAAATCATTTGAAATGAACTCTGAAAAGGATGAAAGTTGGCATGGTATCATCATTTCACCCACATAGCAGGTGCAAGAAAGTAGAGAGGGTTACGGAAAAAACTGGATGCACTTCATGTACAAAACAGACAATCTCTTTCGAAGTATTAGAGTTTCATAGGGAAACTCATCTGTTACAAAAGAGATTTAATTTTGTCGAACTTATTTGAACTCTGTAGTTTTTCTATGTTCAAAATGCACCATTCAAAGCCACATCATCAATTTTCAACCCTTTCTGACTTCATTTGATATTTTTCATGCATTTACTGATTATTTTGAGCTATAAGACCATGAAATTGAATAGCATTTGAAATGAACTCTGAAAAGGTTGAAAGTTGGCA
>NC_057810.1:27346730-27347306 GCF_018294505.1 Triticum aestivum
TGTTAAAAATGCACCATTAAAAGCCGCATCATCAATTTTCAACCCTTTCTGACTTCATTTGTTATTTTTCATGCATTTACTGATTATTTTGAGCTATGAGACCATGAAATTGAAAATCATTTGAAATGAACTCTAAAAAGGTTGAAAGTTGGCATGGTATCATCATTTCACCTACATAGAAGGTGCAAGAAAGTAGAAAGGGTTACGGGAAAAACTGGATGCACTTCATGTAGAAAACAGACAATCTCTTTCGAAGTATCAGGGTTTCATACGGAAACTCATCTGTTACGAAGGGATTTCATTTTTTTCAACTTATTTGAACTCTATAGTTTTTCTATGTTCAAAATGCACCATTCAAAGCCACATAATCAATTTTCAACCCTTTCTGACTTCATTTGTTATTTTTCATGCATTTACTGATAATTTTGAGCTATGAGACCATGAAATTGAAAATCATTTGAAATGAACTCTGAAAAGGTTGAAAGTTGGCACGGTATCATCATTTCACCCGCATAGCATGTCCAAGAAAGTAGAGAGGGTTACGGCAAAAACTGGATGCACTTCGTGTACAAAACA
>NC_057810.1:27347316-27347752 GCF_018294505.1 Triticum aestivum
ATTTGTTATTTTTCATGCATTTACTGATTGTTTTGAGCTATGAGACCATGAAATTGAAAATCATTTGAAATGAACTCTGAAAAGGATGAAAGTTGGCATGGTATCATCATTTCACCCACATAGCAGGTGCAAGAAAGTAGAGAGGGTTACGGAAAAAACTGGATGCACTTCATGTACAAAACAGACAATCTCTTTCGAAGTATTAGAGTTTCATAGGGAAACTCATCTGTTACAAAAGAGATTTCATTTTGTCGAACTTATTTGAACTCTGTAGTTTTTCTATGTTCAAAATGCACCATTCAAAGCCACATCATCAATTTTCAACCCTTTCTGACTTCATTTGATATTTTTCATGCATTTACTGATTATTTTGAGCTATAAGACCATGAAATTGAATAGCATTTGAAATGAACTCTGAAAAGGTTGAAAGTTGGCA
>NC_057810.1:27347762-27349591 GCF_018294505.1 Triticum aestivum
GAAATGAACTCTAAAAAGGTTGAAAGTTGGCATGGTATCATCATTTCACCTACATAGAAGGTGCAAGAAAGTAGAAAGGGTTACGGGAAAAACTGGATGCACTTCATGTAGAAAACAGACAATCTCTTTCGAAGTATCAGGGTTTCATACGGAAACTCATCTGTTACGAAGGGATTTAATTTTTTTCAACTTATTTGAACTCTATAGTTTTTCTATGTTCAAAATGCACCATTCAAAGCCACATCATCAATTTTCAACCCTTTCTGACTTCATTTGTTATTTTTCATGCATTTACTGATTATTTTGAGCTATAAGACCATGAAATTGAAAATCATTTGAAATGAACTCTAAAAAGGTTGAAAGTTGGCACGGTATCATCATTTCACCCGCATAGCATGTCCAAGAAAGTAGAGCGGGTTACGGCAAAAACTGGATGCACTTCGTGTACAAAACGGATAATCTCTTTCGAAGTATCAGGGTTTCATACGGAAACTCATCTGTTACGAAGGGATTTCATTTTTTTGAACCTATTTGAACTCCATATTTTCTCTGTGTTCAAAATGCACCATTCAAAGCCATCATCAATTTTCAACACTTTCTGACTTCATTTGTTATTTTTCATGCATTTACTGATTGTTTTGAGCTATGAGACCATGAAATTGAAAATCATTTGAAATGAACTCTAAAAAGGTTGAAAGTTGGCATGGTATCATCATTTCACCCACATAGAAGGTGCAAGAAAGTAGAGAGGGTTACGGAAAAAACTGGATGCACTTCATGTACAAAACAGACAATCTCTTTCGAAGTATCAGAGTTTCATAGGGAAACTCATCTGTTACAAAGAGATTTCATTTTGTCGAACTTATTTGAACTCCATAGTTTTTCTATGTTCAAAATGCACCATTCAAAGCCACGTCATCAATTTTCAACCCTTTCTGACTTCATTTGTTATTTTTCATGCATTTACTGATTATTTTGAGCTATAAGACCATGAAATTGCAAAGCATTTGAAATGAACTCTGAAAAGGTTGAAAGTTGGCATGGTATCATCATTTCACCCACATAGCATGTGCAAGAAATTACAGAGGGTTACTGCAAAAACTGGATGCACTTCGTGTACAAAACAGACAATCTCTTTCGAAGTATCAAAGTTTCATAGGGAAACTCGTCTGTTACAAAGGGATTTTATTTTGTTGAACTCAGTTGAACTCCATAGTTTTTCTGTGTTCAAAATGCACCACCAAAAGCCAAATCATCAATTTTCAACCCTTTCTGACTTCATCTGTTATTTTTCATGCATTTACTGATTATTTTGAGTTATAAGACCATGAAATTGAAAAGCATTTTAAATGAACTCTGAAAAGGTTGAAAGTTGGCATGGTATCATCATTTCACCCACATGGCATGTGCAAGAAAGTAGAGAGGGTTACGGCAAAAACTGGATGCACTTCGTGTACAAAACAGACAATCTCTTTCGAAGTATCAGAGTTTCATAGGGGAACTCATCTGTTACAAAGAGATTTCATTTTGTCGAACTTATTTGAACTCCATAGTTTTTCTGTGTTCAAAATGCACCATTCAAAGCCACATCATCAATTTTCAACCCTTTCTGACTTCATTTGTTATTTTTCATGCATTTACTGATTATTTTGAGCTATAAGACCATGAAATTTAAAAGCATTTGAAATGAACTCTAAAAAGGTTGAAAGTTGGCATGGTATCATCATTTTTCCCACATAGCATGTGCAAAAAAGTATAGAGGGTTACGGCAAAAACTGGACGCACTTCATGTACAAAACAGACAATCTCTTTTGAAGTATCAGGGTTTC
>NC_057810.1:27350399-27354827 GCF_018294505.1 Triticum aestivum
TTACGAAGGGATTTCATTTTTTTCAACTTATTTGAACTCTATAGTTTTTCTATGTTCAAAATGCACCATTCAAAGCCACATAATCAATTTTCAACCCTTTCTGACTTCATTTGTTATTTTTCATGCATTTATTGATAATTTTGAGCTATGAGACCATGAAATTGAAAATCATTTGAAATGAACTCTGAAAAGGTTGAAAGTTGGCACGGTATCATCATTTCACCCGCATAGCATGTCCAAGAAAGTAGAGAGGGTTACGGGAAAAACTGGATGCACTTCGTGTACAAAACGGACAATTTCTTTCGAAGTATCAGGGTTTCACATGGAAACTCATCTGTTACAAAGGGATTTTCATTTTTTTGAACCTATTTGAACTCCATATTTTCTCTGTGTTCAAAATGCACCATTCAAAGCCATCATCAATTTTCAACCCTTTCTAACTTCATTTGTTATTTTTCATGCATTTACTGATTGTTTTGAGCTATGAGACCATGAAATTGAAAATCATTTTAAATGAACTCTAAAAAGGTTGAAAGTTGGCATGGTATCATCATTTCACCCACATAGAAGGTGCAAGAAAGTAGAGAGGGTTACGGAAAAAACTGGATGCACTTCATGTACAAAACAGACAATCTCTTTCGAAGTATCAGAGTTTCATAAGGAAACTCATCTATTACAAAGAGATTTCATTTTGTCGAACTTATTTGAACCCTATAGTTTTTCTATGTTCAAAATGCACCATTCAAAGCCACGTCATCAATTTTCAACCCTTTCTGACTTCATTTGTTATTTTTCATGCATTTACTGATTATTTTGAGCTATAAGACCATGAAATTGCAAAGCATTTGAAATGAACTCTGAAAAGGTTGAAAGTTGGCATGGTATCATCATTTCACCCACATAGCATGTGCAAGAAAGTACAGAGGGTTACTGCAAAAACTGGATGCACTTCGTGTACAAAACAGAAAATCTCTTTCGAAGTATCAAAGTTTCATAGGGAAACTCGTCTGTTACAAAGGGATTTTATTTTGTTGAACTCATTTGAACTCCATAGTTTTTCTGTGTTCAAAATGCACCACCAAAAGCCACATCATCAATTTTCAACCCTTTCTGACTTCATTTGTTATTTTTCATGCATTTACTGATTATTTTGAGTTATAAGACCATGAAATTGAAAAGCATTTTAAATGAACTCTGAAAAGGTTGAAAGTTGGCATGGTATCATCATTTCACCCAGATAGCATGTGCAAGAAAGTAGAGAGGGTTATGGCAAAAACTGGATGCACTTCGTGTGCAAAACAGACAATCTCTTTCGAAGTATCAGAGTTTCATAGGGGAACTCATCTGTTACAAAGAGATTTCATTTTGTCGAACTTATTTGAACTCCATAGTTTTTCTATGTTCAAAATGCACCATTCAAAGCCACATCATCAATTTTCAACCCTTTCTGACTTCATTTGTTATTTTTCATGCATTTACTGATTATTTTGAGCTATAAGACCATGAAATTGAAAAGCATTTGAAATGAACTCTGAAAAGGTTGAAAGATGGCATGGTATCATCATTTTTCCCACATAGCATGTGCAAAAAAGTATAGAGGGTTACGGCAAAAACTGGATGCACTTCATGTACAAAACAGACAATCTCTTTCGAAGTATCAGGGTTTCATACGGAAACTCATCTGTTACGAAGGGATCTCATTTTTTTCAACTTATTTGAACTCTATAGTTTTTCTATGTTCAAAATGCACCATTCAAAGCCACATCATCAATTTTCAACCCTTTCTGACTTCATTTGTTATTTTTCATGCATTTACTGATTATTTTGAGCTATGAGACCATGAAATTGAAAATCATTTGAAATTAACTCATAAAAGGTTGAAAGTTGGCACGGTATCATCATTTCACCCACATAGCATGTCCAAGAAAGTAGAGAGGGTTACGGGAAAAACTGGATGCACTTCGTGTACAAAACGGGCAATCTCTTTCGAAGTATCAGGTTTTCATACAGAAACTTGTCTGTTACAAAGGGATTTCATTTTTTTGAACTTATTTGAACTTCATAGTTTTTCTGTGTTAAAAATGCACCATTAAAAGCCGCATCATCAATTTTCAACCCTTTCTGACTTCATTTGTTATTTTTCATGCATTTACTGATTATTTTGAGCTATGAGACCATGAAATTGAAAATCATTTGAAATGAACTCTAAAAAGGTTGAAAGTTGGCATGGTATCATCATTTCACCTACATAGCAGGTGCAAGAAAGTAGAAAGGGTTACGGGAAAAACTGGATGTACTTCATGTACAAAACAGACAATCTCTTTCGAAGTATCAGGGTTTCATACGGAAACTCATCTATTACGAAGGGATTTCATTTTTTTCAACTTATTTGAACTCTATAGTTTTTCTATGTTCAAAATGCACCATTCAAAGCCACATAATCAATTTTCAACCCTTTCTGACTTCATTTGTTATTTTTCATGCATTTATTGATAATTTTGAGCTATGAGACCATGAAATTGAAAATCATTTGAAATGAACTCTGAAAAGGTTGAAAGTTGGCACGGTATCATCATTTCACCCGCATAGCATGTCCAAGAAAGTAGAGAGGGTTACGGGAAAAACTGGATGCACTTCGTGTACAAAACGGACAATTTCTTTCGAAGTATCAGGGTTTCACATGGAAACTCATCTGTTACAAAGGGATTTTCATTTTTTTGAACCTATTTGAACTCCATATTTTCTCTGTGTTCAAAATGCACCATTCAAAGCCATCATCAATTTTCAACCCTTTCTGACTTCATTTGTTATTTTTCATGCATTTACTGATTGTTTTGAGCTATGAGACCATGAAATTGAAAATCATTTTAAATGAACTCTAAAAAGGTTGAAAGTTGGCATGGTATCATCATTTCACCCACATAGAAGGTGCAAGAAAGTAGAGAGGGTTACGGAAAAAACTGGATGCACTTCATGTACAAAACAGACAATCTCTTTCGAAGTATCAGAGTTTCATAAGGAAACTCATCTATTACAAAGAGATTTCATTTTGTCGAACTTATTTGAACCCTATAGTTTTTCTATGTTCAAAATGCACCATTCAAAGCCACGTCATCAATTTTCAACCCTTTCTGACTTCATTTGTTATTTTTCATGCATTTACTGATTATTTTGAGCTATAAGACCATGAAATTGCAAAGCATTTGAAATGAACTCTGAAAAGGTTGAAAGTTGGCATGGTATCATAATTTCACCCACATAGCATGTGCAAGAAAGTACAGAGGGTTACTGCAAAAACTGGATGCACTTCGTGTACAAAACAGAAAATCTCTTTCGAAGTATCAAAGTTTCATAGGGAAACTCGTCTGTTACAAAGGGATTTTATTTTGTTGAACTCAGTTGAACTCCATAGTTTTTCTGTGTTCAAAATGCACCACCAAAAGCCACATCATCAATTTTCAACCCTTTCTGACTTCATCTGTTATTTTTCATGCATTTACTGATTATTTTGAGTTATAAGACCATGAAATTGAAAAGCATTTTAAATGAACTCTGAAAAGGTTGAAAGTTGGCATGGTATCATCATTTCACCCACATGGCATGTGCAAGAAAGTAGAGAGGGTTACGGCACAAACTGGATGCACTTCGTGTACAAAACAGACAATCTCTTTCGAAGTATCAGAGTTTCATAGGGGAACTCATCTGTTACAAAGAGATTTCATTTTGTCGAACTTATTTGAACTCCATAGTTTTTCTGTGTTCAAAATGCACCATTCAAAGCCACATCATCAATTTTCAACCCTTTCTGACTTCATTTGTTATTTTTCATGCATTTACTGATTATTTTGAGCTATAAGACCATGAAATTGCAAAGCATTTGAAATGAACTCTGAAAAGGTTGAAAGTTGGCATGGTATCATCATTTTTCCCACATAGAATGTGCAAAAAAGTATAGAGGGTTACGGCAAAAACTGGATGCACTTCATGTACAAAACAAACAATCTCTTTCGAAGTATCAGGGTTTCCTACGGAAACTCATCTGTTACGAAGGGATCTCATTTTTTTCAACTTATTTGAACTCTATAGTTTTTCTATGTTCAAAATGCACCATTCAAAGCCACATCATCAATTTTCAACCCTTTCTGACTTCATTTGTTATTTTTCATGCATTTACTGATTATTTTGAGCTATGAGACCATGAAATTGAAAATCATTTGAAATTAACTCATAAAAGGTTGAAAGTTGGCACGGTATCATCATTTCACCCGCATAGCATGTCCAAGAAAGTAGAGAGGGTTACGGGAAAAACTGGATGCACTTCGTGTACAAAACGGGCAATCTCTTTCGAAGTATCAGGTTTTCATACAGAAACTTGTCTGTTACAAAGGGATTTCATTTTTTTGAACTTATTTGAACTTCATAGTTTTT
>NC_057810.1:27358241-27360506 GCF_018294505.1 Triticum aestivum
TCATTTTTCCCACATAGCATGTGCAAAAAAGTATAGAGGGTTACGGCAAAAACTGGACGCACTTCATGTACAAAACAGACAATCTCTTTTGAAGTATCAGGGTTTCATACGGAAACTCATCTGTTACGAAGGGATCTCATTTTTTTCAAGTTATTTGAACTCTATAGTTTTTCTATGTTCAAAATGCACCCTTCAAAGCCACATCATCAATTTTCAACCCTTTCTGACTTCATTTGTTATTTTTCATGCATTTACTGATTATTTTGACCTATGAGACCATGAAATTAAAAATCATTTGAAATTAACTCTGAAAAGGTTGAAAGTTGGCACGGTCTCATCATTTCACCCGCATAGCATGTCCAAGAAAGTAGAGAGGGTTACGGGAAAAACTGGATGCACTTCGTGTACAAAACGGGCAATCTCTTTCGAAGTATCAGGTTTTCATACAAAAACTTGTCTGTTACATAGGGATTTCATTTTTTTGAACTTATTTGAACTTCATAGTTTTTCTGTGTTAAAAATGCACCATGAAAAGCCGCATCATCAATTTTCAACCCTTTCTGACTTCATTTGTTATTTTTCATGCATTTACTGATTATTTTGAGCTATGAGACCATGAAATTGAAAATCATTTGAAATGAACTCTAAAAAGGTTGAAAGTTGGCATGGTATCATCATTTCACCTACATAGCAGGTGCAAGAAAGTAGAAAGGGTTACGGGAAAAACTGGATGCACTTCATGTACAGAACAGACAATCTCTTTTGAAGTATCAGGGTTTCATACGGAAACTCATCTGTTACGAAGGGATTTCATTTTTTCAACTTATTTGAACTCTATAGTTTTTCTATGTTCAAAATGCACCATTCAAAGCCACATAATCAATTTTCAACCCTTTCTGACTTCATTTGTTATTTTTCATGCATTTACTGATAATTTTGAGCTATGAGACCATGAAATTAAAAAACATTTGAAATGAACTCTGAAAAGGTTGAAAGTTGGCACGGTATCATCATTTCACCCGCATAGCATGTCCAAGAAAGTAGAGAGGGTTACGGCAAAAACTGGATGCACTTCGTGTACAAAACAGAACAATCTCTTTCGAAGTATCAGGGTTTCATATGGAAACTCATCTGTTACGAAGGGATTTCATTTTTTTGAACCTATTTGAACTCTATATTTTCTCTGTGTTCAAAATGCACCATTCAAAGCCATCATCAATTTTCAACCCTTTCTGACTTCATTTGTTATTTTTCATGCATTTACTGATTGTTTTGAGCTATGAGACCATGAAATTGAAAATCATTTGAAATGAACTCTATAAAGGTTGAAAGTTGGCATGGTATCATCATTTCACCCACATAGCAGGTGCAAGACAGTAGAGACGGTTACGGAAAAAACTGGATGCACTTCATGTACAAAACAGACAATCTCTTTCGAAGTATTAGAGTTTCATAGGGAAACTCATCTGTTACAAAGAGATTTCATTTTGTCGAACTTATTTGAACTCCATAGTTTTTCTGTGTTCAAAATGCACCATTAAAAGCCACATCATCAATTTTCAACCCTTTCTGACTTCATTTGATATTTTTCATGCATTTACTGATTATTTTGAGCTATAAGACCATGAAATTGAATAGCATTTGAAATGAACTCTGAAAAGGTTGAAAGTTGGCATGGTATCATCATTTTTTCCACATAGCATGTGCAAAAAAGTATAGAGGGTTACGGCAAATACTGGATGCACTTCATGTACAAAACAGACAATCTCTTTCGAAGTATCAGGGTTTCATACGGAAACTCATCTGTTACGAAGGGATCTCATTTTTTTCAACTTATTTGAACTCTATAGTTTTTCTATGTTCAAAATGCACCATTCAAAGCCACATCATCAATTTTCAACCCTTTCTGACTTCATTTGTTATTTTTCATGCATTTACTGATTATTTTGAGCTATGAGACCATGAAATTGAAAATCATTTGAAATGAACTCTGAAAAGGTTGAAAGTTGGCACGGTATCATCATTTCACCCACATAGCATGTCCAAGAAAGTAGAGAGGGTTACGGGAAAAACTGGATGCACTTCGTGTACAAAACGGACAATCTCTTTCGAAGTATCAGGGTTTCATATGGAAACTCATCTGTTACGAAGGGATTTTCATTTTTTTGAACCTATTTGAACTCCATATTTTCTCTGTGTTCAAAATGCACCATTCAAAGCCATCATCAATTTTCAACCCTTTCTGACTTCATTTGTTATTTTTCA
>NC_057810.1:27360648-27368759 GCF_018294505.1 Triticum aestivum
CTAGATGCACTTCGTGTACAAAACAGACAATCTCTTTCGAAGTATCAGAGTTTCATAGGGGAACTCATCTGTTACAAAGAGATTTCATTTTGTCGAACTTATTTGAACTCCATAGTTTTTCTGTGTTCAAAATGCACCATTCAAAGCCACATCATCAATTTTCAACCCTTTCTGACTTCATTTGTTATTTTTCATGCATTTACTGATTATTTTGAGCTATAAGACCATGAAATTGAAAAGCATTTGAAATGAACTCTGAAAAGGTTGAAAGTTGGCATGGTATCATCATTTTTCCCACATAGCATGTGCAAAAAAGTATAGAGGGTTACGGCAAAAACTGGATGCACTTCATGTACAAAACAGACAATCTCTTTTGAAGTATCAGGGTTTCATACGGAAACTCATCTGTTACGAAGAAATCTCATTTTTTTCAACTTATTCGAACTCTATAGTTTTTCTATGTTCAAAATGCACCCTTCAAAGCCACATCATCAATTTTCAACCCTTTCTGACTTCATTTGTTATTTTTCATGCATTTACTGATTATTTTGACCTATGACACCATGAAATTGAAAATCATTTGAAATTAACTCTGAAAAGGTTGAAAGTTGGCACGGTATCATCATTTCACCCGCATAGCATGTCCAAGAAAGTAGAGAGGGTTACGGGAAAAACTGGATGCACTTCGTGTACAAAATGGGCAATCTCTTTCGAAGTATCAGGTTTTCATACAGAAACTTGTCTGTTACAAAGGGATTTCATTTTTTTGAACTTATTTGAACTTCATAGTTTTTCTGTGTTAAAAATGCACCATTAAAAGCCGCATCATCAATTTTCAACCCTTTCTGACTTCATTTGTTATTTTTCATGCATTTACTGATTATTTTGAGCTATGAGACCATGAAATTGAAAATCATTTGAAATGAACTCTAAAAAGGTTGAAAGTTGGCATGGTATCATCATTTCACCTACATAGCAGGTGCAAGAAAGTAGAAAGGGTTACGGGAAAAACTGGATGCACTTCATGTACAGAACAGACAATCTCTTTTGAAGTATCGGGGTTTCATACGGAAACTCATCTGTTACGAAGGGATTTCATTTTTTCAACTTATTTGAACTCTATAGTTTTTCTATGTTCAAAATGCACCATTCAAAGCCACATAATCAATTTTCAACCCTTTCTGACTTCATTTGTTATTTTTCATGCATTTACTGATAATTTTGAGCTATGAGACCATGAAATTAAAAAACATTTGAAATGAACTCTGAAAAGGTTGAAAGTTGGCACGGTATCATCATTTCACCCGCATAGCATGTCCAAGAAAGTAGAGAGGGTTACGGCAAAAACTGGATGCACTTCGTGTACAAAACAAAACAATCTCTTTCGAAGTATCAGGGTTTCATATGGAAACTCATCTGTTATGAAGGGATTTCATTTTTTTGAACCTATTTGAACTCCATATTTTCTCTGTGTTCAAAATGCACCATTCAAAGCCATCATCAATTTTCAACCCTTTCTGACTTCATTTGTTATTTTTCATGCATTTACTGATTGTTTTGAGCTATGAGACCATGAAATTGAAAATCATTTTAAATGAACTCTGAAAAGGTTGAAAGTTGGCAGGGTATCATCATTTCACCCACATAGCATGTGCAAGAAAGTAGAGAGGGCTACGGCAAAAACTAGATGCACTTCGTGTACAAAACAGACAATCTCTTTCGAAGTATGAGTGTTTCATAGGGGAACTCATCTGTTACAAAGAGATTTCATTTTGTCGAACTTATTTGAACTCCATAGTTTTTCTGTGTTCAAAATGCACCATTCAAAGCCACATCATCAATTTTCAACCCTTTCTGACTTCATTTGATATTTTTCATGCATTTACTGATTATTTCGAGCTATAAGACCATGAAATTGAATAGCATTTGAAATGAACTCTGAAAAGGTTGAAAGTTGGCATGGTATCACAATTTTTTCCACATAGCATGTGCAAAAAAGTATAGAGGGTTACGACAAAAACTGGATGCACTTCATGTACAAAACAGACAATCTCTTTCGAAGTATCAGGGTTTCATACGGAAACTCATCCGTTACGAAGGGATCTCATTTTTTTCAACTTATTTGAACTCTATAGTTTTTCTATGTTCAAAATGCACCATTCAAAGCCACATCATCAATTTTCAACCCTTTCTGACTTCATTTGTTATTTTTCGTGCATTTACTGATTATTTTGAGCTATGAGACCATGAAATTGAAAATCATTTGAAATGAACTCTGAAAAGGTTGAAAGTTGGCACGGTATCATCATTTCACCCGCATAGCATGTCCAAGAAAGTAGAGAGGGTTACGGCAAAAACTGGATGCACTTCGTGTACAAAACGGACAATCTCTTTCGAAGTATCAGGGTTTCATATGGAAACTCATCTGTTACGAAGGGATTTCTTTTTTTTAACCTATTTGAACTCCATATTTTCTCTGTGTTCAAAATGCACCATTGAAAGCCATCATCAATTTTCAACCCTTTCTGACTTCATTTGTTATTTTTCATGCATTTACTGATTGTTTTGAGCTATGAGACCATGAAATTGAAAATCATTTGAAAGGAACTCTAAAAAGGTTGAAAGTTGGCATGGTATCATCATTTCACCCACATAGCAGGTGCAAGAAAGTAGAGAGGGTTACGGAAAAAACTGGATGCACTTCATGCACAAAACAGACAATCTCTTTCGAAGTATTAGAGTTTCATAGGGAAACTCATCTGTTACAAAGAGATTTCATTTTGTCGAACTTATTTGAACTCCATAGTTTTTCTGTGTTCAAAATGCACCATTCAAAGCCACATCATCAATTTTCAACCCTTTCTGACTTCATTTGATATTTTTCATGCATTTACTGATTATTTTGAGCTATAAGACCATGAAATTGAATAGCATTTGAAATGAACTCTAAAAAGGTGGAAAGTTGGCATGGTATCATCATTTTTTCCACATAGCATGTGCAAGAAAGTAGAGAGGGTTACTGCAAAAACTGGATGCACTTCGTGTACAAAACAGACAATCTCTTTCGAAGTATCAGGGTTTCATACGGAAACTCATCTGTTACGAACAGATCTCATTTTTTCAACTTATTTGAACTCTATAGTTTTTCTATGTTCAAAATGCACCATTCAAAGCCACATCATCAATTGTCAACCCTTTCTGACTTCATTTGTTATTTTTCATGCATTTACTGATTATTTTGAGCTATGAGACCATGAAATTGAAAATCATTTGAAATGAACTCTGAAAAGGTTGAAAGTTTGCACGGTATCATCATTTCACCCGCATAGCATGTCCAAGAAAGTAGAGAGGGTTACGACAAAAACTCGATGCACTTCGTGTACAAAACGGACAATCTCTTTCGAAGTATCAGAGTTTCATACGGAAACTCATCTGTTACAAAGGGATTTCATTTTTTTGAACCTATTTGATCTCCATATTTTCTCTGTGTTCAAAAGGCACCATTCAAAGCCATCATCAATTTTCAACCCTTTCTGACTTCATTTGTTATTGTTCATGCATTTACTGATTATTTTGAGCTATGAGACCATGAAATTGAAAAGCATTTGAAATGAACTCTAAAAAGGTTGAAAGTTGGCATGGTATCATCATTTCACCCACAAAGCATGTGCAAGAAAGTAGAGAGGGTTACGACAAAAACTGGATGCACGTCGTGTACAAAACGGACAATCTCTTTCGAAGTATGAGGGTTTCATACGGAAACTTGTCTTTTACAAAGGGATTTCCTTTTTTTGAACTTATTTGAACACCATAGTTTTTCTGTGTTCAAAATGCACCATTAAAATCCACATCATCAATTTTCAACCCTTTCTGACTTCATTTGTTATTTTTCATGCATTTACTGATTATTTTGAGCTATGAGTCCATGAAATTGAAAAGCATTTGCAATGAACTCTGAAAAGGTTGAAAGTTGGCATGGTATCATCATTTCACCCACATAACATGTGCAAGAAAGTAGAGAGGGTTACGGCAAAAACGGGATGCACTTCATGTACAAAACAAACAATCTCTTTCGAAGTATCAAAGTTTCATATGGAAACTCATCTGTTACAAAGAGATTTCATTTTGTCAAACTTATTTGAACTCCATCGTTTTTCTGTGTTCAAAATGCACCATTCAAAGCCACATCATCAATTTTCAACTCTTTCTGACTTCATTTGTTATTTTTCATGCATTTACTGATTATTTTGAGCTATAAGACCATGAAATTGAAAAGTATTTGAAATGAACTCTGAAAAGGTTGAAAGTTGGCATGGTATCATCATTTTTCCCACATAGCATGTGCAAAAAGTATAGAGGGTTACGGAAAAAACTGGATGCACTTCATGTACAAAACAGACAATCTCTTTCGAAGTATCAGGGTTTCATACGGAAACTCATCTGTTACGAAGGGATTTCATTTTTTTTCAACTTATTTGAACTCTATAGTTTTTCTATGTTCCAAATAAACCATTCAAAGCCACATCAACAATTTTCAACCCTTTCTGACTTCATTTGTTATTTTTCATGCATTTACTGATTATTTTGAGTGATGAGACCATGAAATTGAAAATCATTTGAAATGAACTCTGAAAAGGTTGAAAGTCGGCACGGTATCATCATTTCACCCGCATAGCATGTCCAAGAAAGTAGAGAGGGTTACGGCAAAAACTGGATGCACTTCATGTACAAAATGGACAATCTCTTTCGAAGTATCAGGGTTTCATACGGAAACTCATCTGTTACGAAGGGATTTCACTTTTTTGAACCTATTTGAACTGCATATTTTCTCTGTGTTCAAAATGCACCATTCAAAGCCATCATCAATTTTCAACCCTTTCTGACTTCATTTGTTATTTTTCACGCATTTACTGATTGTTTTGAGCTATGAGACCATGAAATTGAAAATCATTTGAAATGAACTCTAAAAAGGTTGAAAGTTGGCATGGTATCATCATTTCACCCACATAGTAGGTGCAAGAAAGTAGAGAGGGTTACAGAAAAAACTGGATGCACTTCATGTACAAAACAGACAATCTCTTTTGAAGTATCCGAGTTTCATAGGGAAACTCATCTGTTACAAAGAGATTTCATTTTGTCGAACTTATTTGAACTCCATAGTTTTTCTGTGTTCAAAATGCACCATTCAAAGCCACATCATCAATTTTCAACCCTTTCTGACTTCATTTGTTATTTTTCATGCATTTACTGATTATTTTGAGCTATAAGACCATGAAATTGGAAAGCATTTGAAATGAACTCTGAAAAGGTTGAAAGTTGGCATGGTATCATCATTTTTCCCACATTGCATGTGCAAAAAAGTATCGAGGGTTACGGCAAAAACTGGATGCACTTCATGAACAAAACAAACAATCTCTTTCGAAGTATCAGAGTTTCATATGGAAACTCATCTGTTACAAAGAGATATCATTTTGTCGAACTTATTTGAACTCCATAGTTTTTCTGTGTTCAAAATTCACCATTCAAAGCCACATCATCAATTTTCAACCCTTCCTGACTTCATTTGTTATTTTTCATGCATTTACTGATTATTTTGAGCTATAAGACAATGAAATTGAAAAGCATTTGAAATGAACTCTGAAAAGGTTGAAAGTTGGCATGGTATCATCATTTTTCCCACATAGCATGTGCAAAAAGTATAGAGCGTTACGGCAAAAACTGGATGCACTTCGTGTACAAAACGGACAATCTCTTTCGAAGTATCAGGGTTTCATACGGAAACTCATCTGTTACGAAGGGATTTTCATTTTTTTGAACCTATTTGAACTCCATATTTTCTCTGTGTTCAAAATGCACCATTCAAAGCCATCATCAATTTTCAACCCTTTCTGACTTCATTTGTTATTTTTCATGCATTTACTGATTGTTTTGAGCTATGAGACCATGAAATTGAAAATCATTTTAAATGAACTCTGAAAAGGTTGAAAGTTGGCATGGTATCATCATTTCACCCACATAGCATGTGCAAGAAAGTAGAGAGGGTTACGGCAAAAACTAGATGCACTTCGTGTACAAAACAGACAATCTCTTTCGAAGTATCAGAGTTTCATAGGGGAACTCATCTGTTACAAAGAGATTTCATTTTGTCGAACTTATTTGAACTACATAGGTTTTCTGTGTTCAAAATGCACCATTCAAAGCCACATCATCAATTTTCAACCCTTTCTGACTTCATTTGTTATTTTTCATGCATTTACTGATTATTTTGACCTATGAGACCATGAAATTGAAAATCATTTGAAATTAACGCTGAAAAGGTTGAAAGTTGGCACGGTATCATCATTTCACCCGCATAGCATGTCCAAGAAAGTAGAGAGGGTTACGGGAAAAACTGGATGCACTTCGTGTACAAAACGGGCAATCTCTTTCGAAGTATCAGGTTTTCATACAGAAACTTGTCTGTTACAAAGGGATTTCATTTTTTTGAACTTATTTGAACTTCATAGTTTTTCTGTGTTAAAAATGCACCATTAAAAGCCGCATCATCAATTTTCAACCCTTTCTGACTTCATTTGTTATTTTTCATGCATTTACTGATTATTTTGAGCTATGAGACCATGAAATTGAAAATCATTTGAAATGAACTCTAAAAAGGTTGAAAGTTGGCATGGTATCATCATTTCACCTACATAGCAGGTGCAAGAAAGTAGAAAGGGTTACGGGAAAAACTGGATGCACTTCATGTACAGAACAGACAATCTCTTTTGAAGTATCGGGGTTTCATACGGAAACTCATCTGTTACGAAGGGATTTCATTTTTTCAACTTATTTGAACTCTATAGTTTTTCTATGTTCAAAATGCACCATTTAAAGCCACATAATCAATTTTCAACCCTTTCTGACTTCATTTGTTATTTTTCATGCATTTACTGATAATTTTGAGCTATGAGACCATGAAATTAAAAAACATTTGAAATGAACTCTGAAAAGGTTGAAAGTTGGCACGGTATCATCATTTCACCCGCATAGCATGGCCAAGAAAGTAGAGAGGGTTACGGCAAAAACTGGATGCACTTCGTGTACAAAACAGAACAATCTCTTTCGAAGTATCAGGGTTTCATATGGAAACTCATCTGTTATGAAGGGATTTCATTTTTTTGAACCTATTTGAACTCCATATTTTCTCTATGTTCAAAATGCACCATTCAAAGCCATCATCAATTTTCAACCCTTTCTGACTTCATTTGTTATTTTTCATGCATTTACTGATTGTTTTGAGCTATGAGACCATGAAATTGAAAATCATTTGAAATGAACTCTAAAAAGGTTGAAAGTTGGCATGGTATCATCATTTCACCCACATAGCAGGTGCAAGACAGTAGAGAGGGTTACGGAAAAAACTGGATGCACTTCATGTACAAAACAGACAATCTCTTTCGAATTATTAGAGTTTCATAGGGAAACTCATCTGTTACAAAGAGATTTCATTTTGTCGAACTTATTTGAACTCCATAGTTTTTCTGTGTTCAAAATGCACCATTCAAAGCCACATCATCAATTTTCAACCCTTTCTGACTTCATTTGATATTTTTCATGCATTTACTGATTATTTTGAGCTATAAGACCATGAAATTGAATAGCATTTGAAATGAACTCTGAAAAGGTTGAAAGTTGGCATGGTATCATCATTTTTTCCACATAGCATGTGCAAAAAAGTATAGAGGGTTACGACAAAAACTGGATGCACTTCATGTACAAAACAGACAATCTCTTTCGAAGTATCAGGGTTTCATACGGAAACTCATCCGTTACGAAGGGATCTCATTTTTTTCAACTTATTTGAACTCTATAGTTTTTCTATGTTCAAAATGCACCATTCAAAGCCACATCATCAATTTTCAACCCTTTCTGACTTCATTTGTTTTTTTTCATGCATTTACTGATTATTTTGAGCTATGAGACCATGAAATTGAAAATCATTTGAAATGAACTCTGAAAAGGTTGAAAGTTGGCACGGTATCATCATTTCACCCGCATAGCATGTCCAAGAAAGTAGAGAGGGTTACGGCAAAAACTGGATGCACTTCGTGTACAAAACGGACAATCTCTTT
>NC_057810.1:27369229-27371027 GCF_018294505.1 Triticum aestivum
TTTTTTGAACCTATTTGAACTCCATATTTTCTCTGTGTTCAAAATGCACCATTCAAAGCCATCATCAATTTTCAACCCTTTCTGACTTCATTTGTTATTTTTCATGCATTTACTGATTGTTTTGAGCTATGAGACCATGAAATTGAAAATCATTTGAAATGAACTCTAAAAAGGTTGAAAGTTGGCATGGTATCATCATTTCACCCACATAGCAGGTGCAAGAAAGTAGAGAGGGTTACGGAAAAAACTGGATGCACTTCATGCACAAAACAGACAATCTCTTTGTTCAAAATGCACCATTCAAAGCCACATCATCAATTTTCAACCCTTTCTGACTTCATTTGATATTTTTCATGCATTTACTGATTATTTTGAGCTATAAGACCATGAAATTGAATAGCATTTGAAATGAACTCTGAAAAGGTGGAAAGTTGGCATGGTATCATCATTTTTTCCACATAGCATGTGCAAGAAAGTAGAGAGGGTTACTGCAAAAACTGGATGCACTTCGTGTACAAAACAGACAATCTCTTTCGAAGTATCAGGGTTTCATACGGAAACTCATCTGTTACGAACAGATCTCATTTTTTCAACTTATTTGAACTCTATAGTTTTTCTATGTTCAAAATGCACCATTCAAAGCCACATCATCAATTTTCAACCCTTTCTGACTTCATTTGTTATTTTTCATGCATTTACTGATTATTTTGAGCTATGAGACCATGAAATTGAAAATCATTTGAAATGAGCTCTGAAAAGGTTGAAAGTTTGCACGGTATCATCATTTCACCCGAATAGCATGTCCAAGAAAGTAGAGAGGGTTACGGCAAAAACTCGATGCACTTCGTGTACAAAACGGACAATCTCTTTCGAAGTATTAGAGTTTCATACGGAAACTCATCTGTTACAAAGGGATTTCATTTTTTTGAACCTATTTGATCTCCATATTTTCTCTGTGTTCAAAAGGCACCATTCAAAGCCATCATCAATTTTCAACCCTCTCTGACTTCATTTGTTATTGTTCATGCATTTACTGATTATTTTGAGCTATGAGACCATGAAATTGAAAAGCATTTGAAATGAACTCTAAAAAGGTTGAAAGTTGGTATGGTATCATCATTTCACCCACATAGCATGTGCAAGAAAGTAGAGAGGGTTACGGCAAAAACTGGATGCACGTCGTGTACAAAACGGACAATCTCTTTCGAAGTATGAGGGTTTCATACGGAAACTTGTCTTTTACAAAGGGATTTCCTTTTTTTGAACTTATTTGAACACCATAGTTTTTCTGTGTTCAAAATGCACCATTCAAAGCCACATAATCAATTTTCAACCCTTTCTGACTTCATTTGTTATTTTTCATGCATTTACTGATAATTTTGAGCTATGAGACCATGAAATTGAAAATCATTTGAAATGAACTCTGAAAAGGTTGAAAGTTGGCACGGTATCATCATTTCACTCGCATAGCATGTCCAAGAAAGTAGAGAGGGTTACGGCAAAAACTGGATGCACTTCGTGTACAAAACGGACAATCTCTTTCGAAGTATCAGGGTTTCATATGGAAACTCATCTGTTACGAAGGGATTTCATTTTTTTGAACCTATTTGAACTCCATATTTTCTCTGTGTTCAAAATGCACAATTCAAAGCCATCATCAATTTTCAACCCTTTCTGACTTCATTTGTTATTTTTCATGCATTTACTGATTGTTTTGAGCTATGAGACCATGAAATTGAAAATCATTTGAAATGAACTCTAAAAAGGTTGAAAGTTGGCATGGTATCATCATTTCACC
>NC_057810.1:27371037-27379015 GCF_018294505.1 Triticum aestivum
CGGCAAAAACTGGATGCACGTCGTGTACAAAACGGACAATCTCTTTCGAAGTATGAGGGTTTCATACGGAAACTTGTCTTTTACAAAGGGATTTCCTTTTTTTGAACTTATTTGAACACCATAGTTTTTCTGTGTTCAAAATGCACCATTAAAATCCACATCATCAATTTTCAACCCTTTCTGACTTCATTTGTTATTTTTCATGCATTTACTGATTATTTTGAGCTATGAGTCCATGAAATTGAAAAGCATTTGCAATGAACTCTGAAAAGGTTGAAAGTTGGCATGGTATCATCATTTCACCCACATAACATGTGCAAGTAAGTAGAGAGGGTTACGGCAAAAACTGGATGCACTTCATGTACAAAACAAACAATCTCTTTCGAAGTATCAGAGTTTCATATGGAAACTCATCTGTTACAAAGAGATTTCATTTTGTCAAACTTATTTGAACTCCATCGTTTTTCTGTGTTCAAAATGCACCATTCAAAGCCACATCATCAATTTTCAACTCTTTCTGACTTCATTTGTTATTTTTCATGCATTTACTGATTATTTTGAGCTATAAGACCATGAAATTGAAAAGTATTTGAAATGAACTCTGAAAAGGTTGAAAGATGGCATGGTATCATCATTTTTCCCACATAGCATGTGCAAAAAGTATAGAGGGTTACGGCAAAAACTGGATGCACTTCATGTACAAAACAGACAATCTCTTTCGAAGTATCAGGGTTTCATACGGAAACTCATCTGTTACGAAGGGATTTCATTTTTTTCAACTTATTTGAACTCTATAGTTTTTCTATGTTCCAAATAAACCATTCAAAGCCACATCAACAATTTTCAACCCTTTCTGACTTCATTTGTTATTTTTCATGCATTTACTGATTATTTTGAGTGATGAGACCATGAAATTGAAAATCATTTGAAATGAACTCTGAAAAGGTTGAAAGTCGGCACAGTATCATCATTTCACCCGCATAGCATGTCCAAGAAAGTAGAGAGGGTTACGGAAAAAACTGGATGCACTTCATGTACAAAATGGACAATCTCTTTCGAAGTATCAGGGTTTCATACGGAAACTCATCTGTTACGAAGGGATTTCACTTTTTTGAACCTATTTGAACTCCATATTTTCTCTGTGTTCAAAATGCACCATTCAAAGCCATCATCAATTTTCAACCCTTTCTGACTTCATTTGTTATTTTTCATGCATTTACTGATTGTTTTGAGCTATGAGACCATGAAATTGAAAATCATTTGAAATGAACTCTAAAAAGGTTTAAAGTTGGCATGGTATCATCATTTCACCCACATAGTAGGTGCAAGAAAGTAGAGAGGGTTACGGAAAAAACTGGATGCACTTCATGTACAAAACAGACAATCTCTTTTGAAGTATCCGAGTTTCATAGGGAAACTCATCTGTTACAAAGAGATTTCATTTTGTCGAACTTATTTGAACTCCATAGTTTTTCTGTGTTCAAAATGCACCATTCAAAGCCACATCATCAATTTTCAACCCTTTCTGACTTCATTTGTTATTTTTCATGCATTTACTGATTATTTTGTGCTATTAGACCATGAAATTGGAAAGCATTTGAAATGAACTCTGAAAAGGTTGAAAGTTGGCATGGTATCATCATTTTTCCCACATTGCATGTGCAAAAAAGTATCGAGGGTTACGGCAAAAACTGGATGCACTTCATGTACAAAACAAACAATCTCTTTCGAAGTATCAGAGTTTCATATGGAAACTCATCTGTTACAGAGATATCATTTTGTTGAACTTATTTGAACTCCATAGTTTTTCTGTGTTCAAAATGCACCATTCAAAGTCACATCATCAATTTTCAACCCTTCCTGACTTCATTTGTTATTTTTCATGCATTTACTGATTATTTTGAGCTATAAGACCATGAAATTAAAAAGCATTTGAAATGAACTCTGAAAAGGTTGAAAGTTGGCATGGTATCATCATTTTTCCCACATAGCATGTGCAAAAAGTATAGAGGGTTACGGCAAAAACTGGATGCACTTCATGTACAAAATAGACAATCTCTTTCGAAGTATCAGGGTTTCATACGGAAACTCATCTGTTACGAAGGGATTTCATTTTTTTCAACTTATTTCAACTCTATAGTTTTTCTATGTTCAAAATACACCATTCAAAGCCACATCATCAATTTTCAACCCTTTCTGACTTCATTTGTTATTTTTCATGCATTTACTGATTATTTTGAGCGATGAGACCATGAAATTGAAAATCATTTGAAATGAACTCTGAAAAGGTTGAAAGTTGGCACGGAATCATCATTTCACCCGCATAGCATGTCCAAGAAAGTAGAGAGGGTTACGGCAAAAACTGGATGCACTTCGTGTACAAAACGGACAATCTCTTTCGAAGTATCAGGGTTTCATACGGAAACTCATCTATTACGAAGGGATTTCACTTTTTTGAACCTATTTGAACTCCATATTTTCTCCGTGTTCAAAATGCGCCATTCAAAGCCATCATCAATTTTCAACCCTTTCTGACTTCATTTGTTATTTTTCATGCATTTACTGATTGTTTTGAGCTATGAGACCATGAAATTGAAAATCATTTGAAATGAACTCTAAAAAGGTTGAAAGTTGGCATGGTATCATCATTTCACCCACATAGCATATGCAAGAAAGTAGAGAGGGTTACGGAAAAAACTGGATGCACTTCATGTACAAAACAGACAATCTCTTTCGAAGTATCCGAGTTTCATAGGGAAACACATCTGTTACAAAGAGATTTCATTTTGTCGAACTTATTTGAACTCCATAGTTTTTCTGTGTTCAAAATGCACCATTCAAAGCCACATCATCAATTTTCAACCCTTTCTGACTTCATTTGTTATTGTTCATGCATTTACTGATTATTTTGAGCTATAAGACCATGAAATTGGAAAGCATTTGAAATGAACTCTGAAAAGGTTGAAAGTTGGCATGGTATCATCATTTTTCCCACATTGCATGTGCAAAAAAGTATAGAGGGTTACGGCAAAAACTGGATGCACTTCATGTACAAAACAGACAATCTCTTTCGAAGTATCAGGGTTTCATACGGAAACTCAGCTGTTACGAAGGTATTTCATTTTTTCAACTTATTTGAACTCTATGGTTTTTCTATGTTCAAAATGCACCATTCAAAGCCACATCATCAATTTTCAACCCTTTCTGACTTCATTTTTTATTTTCATGCATTTACTGATTATTTTGAGCTATGAGACCATGAAATTGAAAATCATTTGAAATGAACTCTGAAAAGGTTGAAAGTTGGCACGGTATCATCATTTCACCCGCATAGCATGTCCAAGAAAGTAGAGAGGGTTACGGCAAAAACTGGATGCACTTCATGTACAAAACGAACAATCTCTTTCGAAGTATCAGGGTTTCATACGGAAACTCATCTGTTACGAAGGAATTTCATTTTTTGAACCTATTTGAACTCCATATTTTCTCTGTGTTCAAAATGCACCATTCAAAGCCATCATCAATTTTCAACCCTTTCTCACTTCATTTGTTATTTTTCATGCATTTACTGATTGTTTTGAGCTATGAGACCATGAAATTGAAAATCATTTGAAATGAACTCTAAAAAGGTGGAAAGTTGGCATGGTATCATCATTTCACCCACATAGCATGTGCAAGAAAGTAGAGAGGGTTACTGCAAAAACTGGATGCACTTCGTGTACAAAACAGACAATCTCTTTCGAAGTATTAGGGTTTCATACGGAAACTCATCCGTTACGAAGGTATTTCATTTTTTCAACTTATTTGAACTCTATAGTTTTTCCATGTTCAAAATGCACCATTCAAAGCCACATCATCAATTTTCAACCATTTCTGACTTCATTTGTTATTTTTCATGCATTTACTGATTATTTTGAGCTATGAGACCATGAAATTGAAAATCATTTGAAATGAACTCTGAAAAGGTTGAAAGTTGGCATGGTATCATCATTTTTTCCACATAGCATGTGCAAGAAAGTAGAGAGGGTTACTGGAAAAATTGGATGCACTTCGTGTACAAAACAGACAATCTCTTTCGAAGTATCAGGGTTTCATACGGAAACTCATCTGTTACGAACAGATCTCATTTTTTCAACTTATTTGAACTCTATAGTTTTTCTATGTTCAAAATGCACCATTCGAAGCCACATCATCAATTTTCAACCCTTTCTGACTTCATTTGTTATTTTTCATGCATTTACTGATTATTCTGAGCTATGAGACCATGAAATTGAAAATCATTTGAAATGAACTCTGAAAAGGTTGAAAGTTTGCACGGTATCATCATTTCACCCCCATAGCATGTCCAAGAAAGTAGAGAGGGTTACGGCAAAAACTGGATGCACTTCGTGTACAAAACGGACAATCTCTTTCGAAGTATCAGAGTTTCATACGGAAACTCATCTGTTACAAAGGGATTTCATTTTTTTGAACCTATTTGATCTCCATATTTTCTCTGTGTTCAAAAGGCACCATTCAAAGCCATCATCAATTTTCAACCCTTTCTGACTTCATTTGTTATTTTTCATGCATTTACTGATTATTTTGAGCTATGAGACCATGAAATTGAAAAGCATTTGAAATGAACTCTAGAAAGGTTGAAAGTTGGCATGGTATCATCATTTCACCCACATAGCATGTGCAAGAAAGTAGAGAGGGTTACGGCAAAAACTGGATGCACGTCGTGTACAAAACAAACAATCTCTTTCGAAGTATCAGAGTTTCATATGGAAACTCATCTGTTACAAAGAGATATCATTTTGTCAAACTTATTTGAACTCCATCGTTTTTCTGTGTTCAAAATGCACCATTCAAAGCCACATCATCAATTTTCAACTCTTTCTGACTTCATTTGTTATTTTTCATGCATTTATAGATTATTTTGAGCTATAAGACCATGAAGTTGAAAAGTATTTGAAATGAACTCTGAAAAGGTTGAAAGTTGGCATGGTATCATCATTTTTCCCACATAGCATGTGCAAAAAGTATAGAGGGTTACGGCAAAAACTGGATGCACTTCATGTACAAAACAGACAATCTCTTTCGAAGTATCAGGGTTTCATACGGAAACTCATCTGTTACGAAGGGATCTCATTTTTTTCAAGTTATTTGAACTCTATAGTTTTTCTATGTTCCAAATAAACCATTCAAAGCCACATCAACAATTTTCAACCCTTTCTGACTTCATTTGTTATTTTTCATGCATTTACTGATTATTTTGAGTGATGAGACCATGAAATTGAAAATCATTTGAAATGAACTCTGAAAAGGTTGAAAGTCGGCACGGTATCATCATTTCACCCGCATAGCGTGTCGAAGAATGTAGAGAGGGTTACGGCAAAAATTGGATGCACTTCATGTACAAAATGGACAATCTCTTTCGAAGTATCAGGGTTTCATACGGAAACTCATCTGTTACGAAGGGATTTCACTTTTTTGAACCTATTTGAACTCCATATTTTCTCTGTGTTCAAAATGCACCATTCAAAGCCATCATCAATTTTCAACCCTTTCTGACTTCATTTGTTATTTTTCATGCATTTACTGATTGTTTTGAGCTATGAGACCATGAAATTGAAAATCATTTGAAATGAACTCTAAAAAGGTTGAAAGTTGGCATGGTATCATCATTTCACCCACATAGTAGGTGCAAGAAAGTAGAGAGGGTTACGGAAAAAACTGGATGCACTTCATGTACAAAACAGACAATCTCTTTTGAAGTATCCGAGTTTCATAGGGAAACTCATCTGTTACAAAGAGATTTCATTTTGTCGAACTTATTTGAACTCCATAGTTTTTCTGTGTTCAAAATGCACCATTCAAAGCCACATCATCAATTTTCAACCCTTTCTGACTTCATTTGTTATTTTTCATGCATTTACTGATTATTTTGAGCTATAAGACCATGAAATTGGAAAGCATTTGAAATGAACTCTGAAAAGGTTGAAAGTTGGCATGGTATCATCATTTTTCCCACATTGCATGTGCAAAAAAGTATCGAGGGTTACGGCAAAAACTGGATGCACTTCATGTACAAAACAAACAATCTCTTTCGAAGTATCAGAGTTTCATATGGAAACTCATCTGTTACAAAGAGATATCATTTTGTCGAACTTATTTGAACTCCATAGTTTTTCTGTGTTCAAAATGCACCATTCAAAGCCACATCATCAATTTTCAACCCTTCCTGACTTCATTTGTTATTTTTCATGCATTTACTGATTATTTTGAGCTATAAGACCATGAAATTGAAAAGAATTTGAAATGAACTCTGAAAAGGTTGAAAGTTGGCATGGTATCATCATTTTTCCCACATAGCATGTGCAAAAAGTATAGAGGGTTACGGCAAAAACTGGATGCACTTCATGTACAAAATAGACAATCTCTTTCGAAGTATCAGGGTTTCATACGGAAACTCATCTGTTACGAAGGGATTTCATTTTTTTTCAACTTATATGAACTCTATAGTTTTTCTATGTTCAAAATACACAATTCAAAGCCACATCATCAATTTTCAACCCTTTCTGACTTCATTTGTTATTTTTCATGCATTTACTGATTATTTTGAGCGATGAGACCATGAAATTGAAAATCATTTGAAATGAACTCTGAAAAGGTTGAAAGTTGGCACGGAATCATCATTTCACCCGCATAGCATGTCCAAGAAAGTAGAGAGGGTTACGGCAAAAACTGGATGCACTTCGTGTACAAAACGGACAATGTCTTTCGAAGTATCAGGGTTTCATACGGAAACTCATCTGTTACGAAGGGATTTCACTTTTTTGAACCTATTTGAACTCCATATTTTCTCTGTGTTCAAAATGCACCATTCAAAGCCATCATCAATTTTCAACCCTTTCTGACTTCATTTGTTATTTTTCATGCATTTACTGATTGTTTTGAGCTATGAGACCATGAAATTGAAAATCATTTGAAATGAACTCTAAAAAGGTTGAAAGTTGGCATGGTATCATCATTTCACCCACATAGCATGTGCAAGAAAGTAGAGAGGGTTACGGAAAAAACTGGATGCACTTCATGTACAAAACAGACAATCTCTTTCGAAGTATCCGAGTTTCATACGGAAACTCAGCTGTTACGAAGGTATTTCATTTTTTCAACTTATTTGAACTCTATGGTTTTTCTATGTTCAAAATGCACCATTCAAAGCCACATCATCAATTTTCAACCCTTTCTGACTTCATTTGTTATTTTCATGCATTTACTGATTATTTTGAGCTATGAGACCATGAAATTGAAAATCATTTGAAATGAACTCTGAAAAGGTTGAAAGTTGGCACGGTATCATCATTTCACCCGCATAGCATGTCCAAGAAAGTAGAGAGGGTTACAGCAAAAACTGGATGCACTTCATGTACAAAACGAACAATCTCTTTCGAAGTATCAGGGTTTCATACGGAAACTCATCTGTTACGAAGGGATTTCATTTTTTGAACCTATTTGAACTCCATATTTTCTCTGTGTTCAAAATGCACCATTCAAAGCCATCATCAATTTTCAACCCTTTCTGACTTCATTTGTTATTTTTCATGCATTTACTGATTGTTTTGAGCTATGAGACCATGAAATTGAAAATCATTTGAAATGAACTCTAAAAAGGTGGAAAGTTGGCATGGTATCATCATTTCACAAACATAGCATGTGCAAGAAAGTAGAGAGGGTTACTGCAAAAACTGGATGCACTTCGTGTACAAAACAGACAATCTCTTTCGAAGTATCAGGGTTTCATACGGAAACTCATCCGTTACGAAGGTATTTTATTTTTTCAACTTATCTGAACTCTATAGTTTTTGTATGTTCAAAATGCACCATTCAAAGCCACATCATCAATTTTGAACCCTTTCTGACGTCATTTGTTATTTTTCATGCATTTACTGATTATTTTGAGCTATGAGACCATGAAATTGAAAATCATTTG
>NC_057810.1:27379747-27382534 GCF_018294505.1 Triticum aestivum
CATTTCACCCACATAACATGTGCAAGAAAGTAGAGAGGGTTACGGCAAAAACTAGATGCACTTCATGTACAAAACAAACAATCTCTTTCGAAGTATCAGAGTTTCATATGGAAACTCATCTGTTACAAAGAGATATCATTTTGTCGAACTTATTTGAACTCCATAGTTTTTCTGTGTTCAAAATGCACCATTCAAAGCCACATCATCAATTTTCAACCCTTCCTGACTTCATTTGTTATTTTCATGCATTTACTGATTATTTTGAGCTATAAGACCATGAAATTGAAAAGCATTTGAAATGAACTCTGAAAAGGTTGAAAGTTGGCATGGTATCATCATTTTCCCACATTGCATGTGCAAAAAGTATAGAGGGTTTCAGCAAAAACTGGATGCACTTCATGTACAAAACAGACAATCTCTTTCGAAGTATCAGGGTTTCATACGGAAACTCATCTGTTACGAAGGGATTTCATTTTTTTTTCAACTTATTTGAACTCTATAGTTTTTCTATATTCAAAATACACCATTCAAAGCCACATCATCAATTTTCAACCCTTTCTGACTTCATTTGTTATTTTTCATGCATTTACTGATTATTTTGAGAGATGAGACCATGAAATTGAAAATCATTTGAAATGAACTCTGAAAAGGTTGAAAGTTGGCACGGTATCATCATTTCACCTGCATAGCATGTCCAAGAAAGTAGAGAGGGTTACGACAAAAACTGGATGCACTTCGTGTACAAAACGGACAATCTCTTTCGAAGTATCAGGGTTTCATACGGAAACTCATCTGTTACGAAGGGATTTCACTTTTTTGAACCTATTTGAACTCCATATTTTCTCTGTGTTCAAAATGCACCATTCAAAGCCATCATCAATTTTCAACCCTTTCTGACTTCATTTGTTATTTTTCATGCATTTACTGATTGTTTTGAGCTATGAGGCCATGAAATTGAAAATCATTTGAAATGAACTCTAAAAAGGTTGAAAGTTGGCATGGTATCATCATTTCACCCACATAGCAGGTGCAAGAAAGTAGAGAGGGTTACGGAAAAAACTGGATGCACTTCATGTACAAAACAGACAATCTCTTTCGAAGTATCCGAGTTTCATAGGGAAACTCATCTGTTACAAAGAGATTTCATTTTGTTGAACTTATTTGAACTCCATAGTTTTTCTGTGTTCAAAATGCACCATTCAAAGCCACATCATCAATTTTCAACCCTTTCTGACTTCATTTGTTATTTTTCATGCATTTACTGATTATTTTGAGCTATAAGACCATGAAATAGGAAAGCATTTGAAATGAACTCTGAAAAGGTTGAAAGTTGGCATGGTATCATCATTTTTCCCACATTGCATGTGCAAAAAAGTATAGAGGGTTACGGCAAAAACTGGATGCACTTCATGTACAAAACAGACAATCTCTTTCGAAGTATCAGGGTTTCATACGGAAACTCATCTGTTACGAAGGTATTTCATTTTTTCAACTTATTTGAACTCTATAGTTTTTCTATGTTCAAAATGCACCATTCAAAGCCACATCATCAATTTTCAACCCTTTCTGACTTCATTTGTTATTTTCATGCATTTACTGATTATTTTGAGCTATGAGACCATGAAATTGAAAAGCATTTGAAATGAACTCTAAAAAGGTTGAAAGTTGGCATGGTATCATCATTTCACCCACATAGCATGTGCAAGAAAGTAGAGAGGGTTACGGCAAAAACTGGATGCACGCCATGTACAAAACGGACAATCTCTTTCGAAGTATGAGGATTTCATACGGAAACTTGTCTTTTACAAAGGGATTTCCTTTTTTTCAACTTATTTGAACACCATAGTTTTTCCTTGTTCAAAATGCACCATTAAAATCCACATCATCAATTTTCAACCCTTTCTGACTTCATTTGTTATTTTTCATGCATTTACTGATTATTTTGAGCTATGAGACCATGAAATTGAAAAGCATTTGAAATGAACTCTGAAAAGGT
Organism: Triticum aestivum; assembly: GCF_018294505.1. NCBI lineage: Eukaryota > Viridiplantae > Streptophyta > Magnoliopsida > Poales > Poaceae > Triticum > Triticum aestivum. Next base: position 27,381,744 of record NC_057810.1, read on the forward strand.
TGAAAGTTGGCATGGTATCATCATTTCACCCACATAACATGTGCAAGAAAGTAGAGAGGGTTACGGCAAAAACTGGATGCACTTCATGTACAAAACAAACAATCTCTTTCGAAGTATCAGAGTTTCATATGGAAACTCATCTGTTACAAAGAGATATCATTTTGTCGAACTTATTTGAACTCCATAGTTTTTCTGTGTTCAAAATGCACCATTCAAAGCCACATCATCAATTTTCAACCCTTCCTGACTTCACTTGTTATTTTTCATGCATTTACTGATTATTTTGAGCTATAAGACCATGAAATTGAAAAGCATTTGAAATGAACTCTGAAAAGGTTGAAAGTTGGCATGGTATCATCATTTTTCCCACATAGCATGTGCAAAAAGTATAGAGGGTTACAGCAAAAACTGGATGCACTTCATGTACAAAACAGAAAATCTCTTTCGAAGTATCAGGGTTTCATACGGAAACTCATCTGTTACGAAGGGATTTCTTTTTTTTTCAACTTATTTGAACTCTATAGTTTTTCTATGTTCAAAATACACCATTCAAAGCCACATCATCAATTTTCAACCCTTTCTGACTTCATTTGTTATTTTTCATGCATTTACTGATTATTTTGAGAGATGAGACCATGAAATTGAAAATCATTTGAAATGAACTCTGAAAAGGTTGAAAGTTGGCACGGTATCATCATTTCACCCGCATAGCATGTCCAAGAAAGTAGAGAGGGTTACGAAAAAAACTGGATGCACTTCGTGTACAAAACGGACAATCTCTTTCGAAGTAT
>NC_057810.1:27382867-27390765 GCF_018294505.1 Triticum aestivum
CTGAAAAGGTTGAAAGTTGGCACGGTATCATCATTTCACCCGCATAGCATGTCCAAGAAAGTAGAGAGGGTTACGGCAAAAACTGGATGCACCTCGTGTAGAAAACGGACAATTTCTTTCGAAGTATCAGGGTTTCATACGGAAACTCATCTGTTACGAAGGGATTTCATTTTTTTGAACCTATTTGAACTCCATATTTTCTCTGTGTTCAAAATGCACCATTCAAAGCCATCATCAATTTTCAACCCTTTCTCACTTCATTTGTTATTTTTCATGCATTTACTGATTGTTTTGAGCTATCAGACCATGAAATTGAAAATCATTTGAAATGAACTCTAAAAAGGTTGAAAGTTGGCATGGTATCATCATTTCACCCACATAGCAGGTGCAAGAAAGTAGAGAGGGTTACGGAAAAAACTGGATGCACTTCATGTACAAAACAGACAATCTCTTTCGAAGTATCCGAGTTTCATAGGGAAACTCATCTGTTACAAAGAGATTTCATTTTGTCGAACTTATTTGAACTCCATAGTTTTTCTGTGTTCAAAATGCACCATTCAAAGACACATCATCAATTTTCAACCCTTTCTGACTTCATTTGTTATTTTTCATGCATTTATTGATTATTTTGAGCTATAAGACCATGAAATTGAAAAGCATTCGAAATGAACTCTGAAAAGGTTGAAAGTTGGCATGGTATCATCATTTTTCCCACATTGCATGTGCAAAAAAGTATAGAGGGTTACGGCAAAAACTGGATGCACTTCATGTACAAAACAGACAATCTCTTTCGAAGTATCAGGGTTTCATACGGAAACTCATCTGTTACGAAGGTATTTCATTTTTTTCAACTTATTTGAATTCTATAGTTTTTCTATGTTCAAAATGCACCATTCAAAGCCACATCATCAATTTTCAACCCTTTCTCACTTCATTTGTTATTTTTCATGCATTTACTAATTATTTTGAGCTATGAGACCATGAAATTGAAAATCATTTGAAATGAACTCTGAAAAGGTTGAAAGTTGGCATGGTATCATCATTTCACCCGCATAGCATGTCCAAGAAAATAGAGAGGGTTACGGCAAAAACTGGATGCACTTCATGTACAAAACGAACAATCTCTTTCGAAGTATCAGGGTTTCATACGGAAACTCATCTGTTACGAAGGGATTTCATTTTTTGAACCTATTTGAACTCCATATTTTCTCTGTGTTCAAAATGCACCATTCAAAGCCATCATCAATTTTCAACCCTTTCTGACTTCATTTGTTATTTTTCATGCATTTACTGATTGTTTTGAGCTATGAGACCATGAAATTGAAAATCATTTGAAATGAACTCTAAAAGGTTGAAAGTTGGCATGGTATCATCATTTCACCCACATAGCATGTGCAAGAAAGTAGAGAGGGTTACTGCAAAAACTGGATGCACTTCGTGTACGAAACAGACAATCTCTTTCGAAGTATCAAAGTTTCATAGGGAAACTCATCTGTTACAAAGAGATTTCATTTTCTCGAACTTATTTGAACTCCATAGTTTTTCTTTGTTCAAAACGCACCATTCAAAGCCACATCATCAATTTTCAACCCTTTCTGACTTCATTTGATATTTTTCATGCATTTACTGATTATTTTGAGCTATAAGACCATGAAATTGAATAGCATTTGAAATGAACTCTGAAAAGGTTGAAAGTTGGCATGGTATCATCATTTTTTCCACATAGCATGTGCAAAAAAGTATAGAGGGTTACGGCAAAAACTGGATGCACTTCATGTACAAAACAGACAATCTCTTTCGAAGTATCAGGGTTTCATACAGAAACTCATCTGTTATGAAGGGATCTCATTTTTTTCAACTTATTTGAACTCTATAGTTTTTCTATGTTCAAAATGCACCATTCAAAGCCACATCATCAATTTTCAACCCTTTCTGACTTCATTTGTTTTTTTTCATGCATTTACTGATTATTTTGAGCTATGAGACCATGAAATTGAAAATCATTTGAAATGAACTCTGAAAAGGTTGAAAGTTGGCACGGTATCATCATTTCAACCGCATAGCATGTCCAAGAAAGTAGAGAGGGTTACGACAAAAACTGGATGCACTTCGTGTACAAAACGGACAATCTCTTTCGAAGTATCAGGGTTTCATCTGGAAACTCATCTGTTACGAAGGGATTTCTTTTTTTTGAAGCTATTTGAACTCCATATTTTCTCTGTGTTCAAAATGCACCATTCAAAGCCATCATCAATTTTCAACCCTTTCTGACTTCATTTGTTATTTTTCATGCATTTACTGATTGTTTTGAGCTATGAGACCATGAAATTGAAAAGCATTTTAAATGAACTCTGAAAAGGTTGAAAGTTGGCATGGTATCATCATTTCACCCACATAGCATGTGCAAGAAAGTAGAAAGGGTTACGGCAAAAACTGGATGCACTTCGTGTACAAAACAGACAATCTCTTTTGAAGTATCAGAGTTTCATAGGGAAACTCATCTGTTAGAAAGAGATTTCATTTTGTCGAACTTATTTGAACTCCATAGTTTTTCTGTGTTCAAAATGCACCATTCAAAGACACATCATCAATTTTCAACCCTTTCTGACTTCATTTGTTATTTTTCATGCATTTATTGATTATTTTGAGCTATAAGACCATGAAATTGAAAAGCATTTGAAATGAACTCTGAAAAGGTTGAAAGTTGGCGTGGTATCATCATTTTTCCCATGTAGCATGTGCAAAAAAGTATAGAGGGTTACAGCAAAAACTGGATGCATTTCATGTACAAAACAGACAATCTCTTTCGAAGTATCAGGGTTTCATACGGAAACTCATCTGTTACGAAGGGATCTCATTTTTTCAACTTATTTGAACTCTATAGTTTTTCTATGTTCAAAATGCACCATTCAAAGCCACATCATCAATTTTCAACCCTTTCTAACTTCATTTGTTATTTTTCGTGCATTTACTGATTATTTTGAGCTATGAGACGATGATATTGAAAATCATTTGAAATGAACTCTGAAAATGTTGAAAGTTGGCACGGTATCATCATTTCACCCGCATAGCATGTCCAAGAAAGTAGAGAGGGTTACGGGAAAAACTGGATGCACTTCGTGTACAAAACGGACAATCTCTTTCGAAGTATCAGGGTTTCATACAGAAACTTGTCTGTTACAAAGGGATTTCATTTTTTTGGACTTATTTGAACTTCATAGTTTCTGTGTTAAAAATGCACCATTAAAAGCCGCATCATCAATTTTCAACCCTTTCTGACTTCATTTGTTATTTTTCACGCATTTACAGATTATTTTGAGCTATGAGACCATGAAATTGAAAATCATTTGAAATGAACTCTAAAAAGGTTGAAAGTTGGCATGGTATCATCATTTCACCCACATAGCAGGTGCAAGAAAGTAGAAATGGTTACGGGAAAAACTGGATGCACTTCATGTACAAAACAGACAATCTCTTTCGAAGTATCAGGGTTTCATACGGAAACTCATCTGTTACGAAGGGATTTCATTTTTTTCAACTTATTGGAACTCTATAGTTTTTCTGTGTTCAAAATGCACCATTCAAAGCCACATCATCAATTTTCAACCCTTTCTGACTTCATTTGTTATTTTTCATGCATTTACTGATTATTTTGAGCTATGAGACCATGAAATTGAAAATCATTTGAAATGAACTCTGAAAAGGTTGAAATTTGGCACGGTATCATCATTTCACCCGCATAGCATGTCCAAGAAAGTAGAGAGGGTTACGGCAAAAACTGGATGCACTTCGTGTACAAAACGGACAATTTCTTTCGAAGTATCAGGGTTTCATACGGAAACTCATCTGTTACGAAGGGATTTCATTTTTTTGAACCTATTTGAACTCCATATTTTCTCTGTGTTCAAAATGCACCATTCAAAGCCATCATCAATTTTCAACCCTTTCTCACTTCATTTGTTATTTTTCATGCATTTACTGATTGTTTTGAGCTATGAGACCATGAAATTGAAAATCATTTGAAATGAACTCTAAAAAGGTTGAAAGTTGGCATGGTATCATCATTTCACCCGCATAGCAGGTGAAAGAAAGTAGAGAGGGTTACGGAAAAAACTGGATGCACTTCATGTACAAAACAGACAATCTCTTTCGAAGTATCAGAGTTTCATAGGGAAACTCATCTGTTACAAAGAGATTTCATTTTGTCGAACTTATTTGAACTCCATAGTTTTTCTGTGTTCAAAATGCACCATTCAAAGACACATCATCAATTTTCAACCCTTTCTGACTTCATTTGTTATTTTTCATGCATTTATTGATTATTTTGAGCTATAAGACCATGAAATTGAAAAGCATTTGAAATGAACTCTGAAAAGGTTGAAAGTTGGCATGGTATCTTCATTTTTCCCACATTGCATGTGCAAAAAAGTATAGAGGGTTACGGCAAAAACTGGATGCACTTCATGTACAAAACAGACAATCTCTGTCGAAGTATCAGGGTTTCATACGGAAACTCATCTGTTACGAAGGGATTTCATTTTTTTCAAATTATTTGAACTCTATAGTTTTTCTATGTTCAAAATGCACCATTCAAAGCCACATCATCAATTTTCAACCCTTTCTGACTTCATTTGTTATTTTTCATGCATTTACTGATTATTTTGAGCTATGAGACCATGAAATTGAAAATCATTTGAAATGAACTCTGAAAAGGTTGAAAGTTGGCACGGTATCATCATTTCACCCGCATAGCATGTCCAAGAAAGTAGAGAGGGTTACGGCAAAAACTGGATGCACTTCGTGTACAAAACGGACAATCTCTTTCGAAGTATCAGGGTTTCATACGGAAACTCATCTGTTACGAAGGGATTTCATTTTTTGAACCTATTTGAACTCGATATTTTCTCTGTGTTCAAAATGCACCATTCAAGGCCATCATCAATTTTCAACCCTTTCTGACTTCATTTGTTATTTTTCATGCATTTACTGATTGTTTTGAGCTATGAGACCATGAAATTGAAAATTATTTGAAATGAACTCTAAAAAGGTTGAAAGTTGGCATGGTATCATCATTTCACCCACATAGCATGTGAAAGGAATTAGAGAGGGTTACTACAAAAACTGGATGCACTTCGTGTACAAAACAGACAATCTCTTTCGAAGTATCAAAGTTTCATAGGGAAACTCGTCTGTTACAAAGGGATTTTATTTTGTTGAACTCATTTGAACTCCATAGTTTTTCTGTGTTCAAAATGCACCATTAAAAGCCACATCATAAATTTTCAACCCTTTCTGACTTCATTTGTTATTTTTCATGCATTTACTGATTATTTTGAGTTATAAGACCATGAAATTGAAAAGCATTTTAAATGAACTCTGAAAAGGTTGAAAGTTGGCATGGTATCATCATTTCACCCACATAGCACGTGCAAGAAAGTAGAGAGGGTTACGGCAAAAACTGGATGCACTTCATGTACAAAACAGACAATCTCTTTCGAAGTATCAGAGTTTCATAGGGAAACTCATCTGTTACAAAGAGATTTCATTTTGTCGAACTTATTTGAACTCCATAGTTTTTCTGTGTTCAAAATGCACCATTCAAAGACACATCATCAATTTTCAACCCTTTCTCACTTCATTTGTTATTTTTCATGCATTTATTGATTTTTTTGAGCTATAAGACCATGAAATTGAAAAGCATTTGAAATGAACTCTGAAAAGGTTGAAAGTTGGCATGGTATCATCATTTTTCCCACGTAGCATGTGCAAAAAAGTATAGAGGGTTACGGCAAAAACTGGATGCACTTCATGTACAAAACAGACAATCTCTTTCGAAGTATCAGGGTTTCATACGGAAACTCATCTGTTACGAAGGGATCTCATTTTTTCAACTTATTTGAACTCTATAGTTTTTCTATGTTCAAAATGCACCATTCAAAGCCACATCATCAATTTTCAACCCTTTCTAACTTCATTTCTTATTTTTCATGCATTTACTGATTATTTTGAGCTATGAGACCATGAAATTGAAAATCATTTGAAATGAACTCTGAAAAGGTTGAAAGTTGGCACGGTATCATCATTTCACCCGCATAGCATGTCGAAGAAAGTAGAGAGGGTTACGGGAAAAACTGGATGCACTTCGTGTACAAAACGGACAATCTCTTTCGAAGTATTAGGGTTTCATACAGAAACTTGTCTGTTACAAATGGATTTCATTTTTTTGAACTTATTTGAACTTCATAGTTTTTCTGTGTTAAAAATGCACCATTAAAAGCCGCATCATCAATTTTCAACCCTTTCTGACTTCATTTGTTATTTTTCATGCATTTACTGATTATTTTGAGCTATGAGACCATGAAATTGAAAATCATTTGAAATAAACTCTAAAAAGGTTCAAAGTTGGCATGGTATCATCATTTCACCCATATAGCAGGTGCAAGAGAGTAGAAAGGGTTACGGGAAAAACTGGATGCACTTCATGTACAAAACAGACAATCTCTTTCGAAGTATCAGGGTTTCATACGGAAACTCATCTGTTACGAAGGGATTTCATTTTTTTCAACTTATTTGAACTCTATAGTTTTTCTATGTTCAAAATGCACCATTCAAAGCCACATCATCAATTTTCAACACTTTCTGACTTCATTTGTTATTTTTCATGCATTTACTGATTATTTTGAGCTATGAGACCATGAAATTGAAAATCATTTGAAATGAACTCTGAAAAGGTTGAGAGTTGGCACGGTATCATCATTTCACCCGCATAGCATGTCCAAGAAAGTAGAGAGGGTTACGGCAAAAACTGGATGCACTTCGTGTACAAAACGGACAATCTCTTTCGAAGTATCAGGGTTTCATCTGGAAACTCATCTGTTACGAAGGGATTTCTTTTTTTTTTGAAGCTATTTGAACTCCATATTTTCTCTGTGTTCAAAATGCACCATTCAAAGCCATCATCAATTTTCAACCCTTTCTGACTTTATTTGTTATTTTTCATGCATTTACTAATTGTTTTGAGCTATAAGACCATGAAATAGAAAAGCATTTTAAATGAACTCTGAAAAGGTTGAAAGTTGGCATGGTATCATCATTTCACCCATATAGCATGTGCAAGAAAGTAGAAAGGGTTACGGCAAAAACTGGATGCACTTCGTGTACAAAACAGACAATCTCTTTCGAAGTATCAGAGTTTCATAGGGAAACTCATCTGTTACAAAGAGATTTCATTTTGTCGAACTTATTTGAACTCCATAGTTTTTCTGTGTTCAAAATGCACCATTCAAAGACACATCATCAATTTTCAACCCTTTCTGACTTCATTTGTTATTTTTCATGCATTTATTGATTATTTTGAGCTATAAGACCATGAAATTGAAAAGCATTTGAAATGAACTCTGAAAAGGTTGAAAGTTGGCATGGTATCATCATTTTTCCCATGTAGCATGTGCAAAAAAGTATAGAGGGTTACGGCAAAAACTGGATGCACTTCATGTAACACCCGGATAATTAAGCTACAGTAATCCCTCCTAATGATGCCACGTCACCTCGGTTACCGTGATTAAACTCACGTTGATTCGAACCCGGTTCAAATTCAATTGAAAACATAGGCAAACAATAAAAGTTTTCAAAAATTAAATCTAAAATGTTCGGGGGTTGTCAAATATTACAAAGTTAATTATGGTGGGGTGCACACATTTTTATAAAGTATCTAGATAGACTAAGTAAAATAAAACAAAATAAAATAAAATAAGAAAAGACAAAGAAAACAAAAATGGGAGAGGGGAAGGAAACCCCACTGGCCCAACTAGGCCAAGCCCACCTGGCCCAGTCGGCCAGCCCCCTGGCCCGGCCCACCCCTCACTCCCTTATCCCCCCCCTCCCCCGGTCGGCAAACC
>NC_057810.1:27391334-27408411 GCF_018294505.1 Triticum aestivum
ACGGTGAGCATGCGCGCACCCGCGCATTATCCGCGCGCTCCGTCGCTCCCGTCGCCGCTCGTGCCACCTACGGCTGATGCCCGCCCGGCCACCACCGCCTCCTTCCCGCGGCTCCTGGCCGCGCCAGCCAGGGCCGTCGCCCGCCAGGGCCGTCGCCGTCCGGGGCCTCCCCTGCTCCCCGCCCCCTGCCGCTGTCGAGCGAGGCCGCCGACGCAGCTGGGCCTCGCGCCCTCACTGCGGTGGCCTCGGGCACGGGTGCCCAGTGCCCAGTCGGGCTCATGCCCGCACCCGTACCTGCACCGCCCTGTGCCCGCTAAGGCCCCCGGGCCACTGACTAGGGGGCCCCGCCCCAGAACGTTAAAAAAGAAGAAGAAGAAAAGAATTAAATAATAATAATAATAATAAAATTAATTAATTAATTAATTAACCTAATTAATTATAATTAGGTTAACCTAATCACTAATTAACCTAATTAACTGTTAGTTAATTAAAACAGTGTATGACATGCGGGACCCACATGTCAGATTGACCCAGTCAACTCCCTGTTGACTGCTGGCGTCATGCTGACGTCATGATGACGTCAGCGTGCACTATTCTGGATAATGTTAGAATTAAATAGTTAATTAAATTCCAGAAATTAATAAAATCTTTAGAAAATCATATCTTTTAATCCGTAACTCGGATTAGAATATTTTCAACATGAAAGTTGCTCAGAACGACGACACGAATCCGGATATGCAGTCCGTTCGTCCGCCGCACGCCCCTAACCTATCGAACCTGCAACTTTCCCCCTCCGGCTCCTCTGCCCGAAAACACGAAACACCAGGGATATTTTCCCGGATGTTTCCCCCCTTCGTCGGTATCACCTACTACCGCGATTGGGCACACCTAGCATCGTTACTTGTCATGTCATGCATCGATATGCATTTTTTTGCATTGTATTCATTGTTTCTTCCCCCTCTTCTCTCCGGTAGACTACGAGACCGACGCTGCTGCTGCCCAGCTCGACTACGGAGTTGACGACCCCTCTCTCTTGCCAGAGCAACCAGGCAAGCCCCCCCTTGATCACCAGATATCGCCTACTCTTCTCTATACTGCTTGCATTAGAGTAGTGTAGCATGTTACTACTTTCAGTTAATCCTATACTGCTGCATAGCCTATCCTTGCTACTACTGTTGTTACCTTTACCTGCTAACCTACTGCTTAGTATAGGATCCTAGTGTTCCATCAGTGGCCCTACACTCTTGTCCGTCTGCCATGCTATACTATTGGGTTGTGATCACTTCGGGAGGTGATCACGGGCATATACTATATACTTTACACAGTTACATTACCTATGATACTGATCGGAGACAGGGGCTGAAGGCGCAGGTGGCTCCATCCCGGTAGTGGTGGGCCTGGGTTCCCGACGGCCCCCGACTGTTACTTTGTGGCGGAGCGGCAGGGCAGGTTGAGACCACCTAGGAGACAGGTGGGCCTGGCCCTGTTCGGCGTTCGCGGATACTTAACACGCTTAACGAGATCTTGGTATTTGATCTGAGTTGGCTACGAGCTTATACGCACTAACCATCTACGCGGGAGTAGTTATGGGTATCCCGACGTCGTGGTATCAGCCGAAGCACTTCGTGACGTCAGCGACTGAGCGGTGCACGCCGGGTTGGACTGCGTTAACGCAACTTCCTTTGTAATGGAGGTTGCTAGGTCTGCTCACCGGCCGCATACGCAATGTGCAGGTGTGCTCAGGGCGATGGGCCCAGACCCCTGCGCGCTTAGGTTTAGACCGGCGTGCTGGCCTCTCCGTTGAGCCTAGGTAGGGCTGCGACGTGTTGATCTTCCGAGGCCGGGCATGACCCAGGAAAGTGTGTCCGGCCAAATGGGATCGAGCGTGTTGGGTTATGTGGTGCACCCCTGCAGGGAAGTTAATCTATTCGAATAGCCGTGATCTTCGGTAACAGGACGACTTGGAGTTGTACCTTGACCTTATGACAACTAGAACCGGATACTTAATAAAACACACCCTTCCAAGTGCCAGATACAACCCGGTGATCGCTTTTCTACAGGGCGACGAGGAGAGGATCGCCGGGTAGGTTTATGCTATGCGATGCTACTTGGAGATGCTACTTGGAGATGCTACCTGGAGATGCTACTTGGAGATGCTACTTGGAGATGCTACCTGGAGATGCTACTTGGAGATGCTACTTGGAGGACTTCAATCTACTCTCTTCTACATGCTGCAAGACGGAGGCTGCCAGAAGCGTAGTCTTCGACAGGATTAGCTATCCCCCTCTTATTCTGGCATTCTGCAGTTCAGTCCACCGATATGGCCCTTTACACATATACCCATGCATATGTAGTGTAGCTCCTTGCTTGCGAGTACTTTGGATGAGTACTCACGGTTGCTTTTCTCCCTCTTTTCCCCTTTCCCTTCTACCTGGTTGTCGCAACCAGATGCTGGAGCCCTGGAGCCAGACGCCATCGTCGACGACGACTCCTACTACACCGGAGGTGCCTACTACTACGTGCAGCCCGCTGACGACGTCCAGGAGTAGTTAGGAGGATCCCAGGCAGGAGGCCTGCGCCTCTTTCGATCTGTATCCCAGTTTGTGCTAGCCTTCTTAAGGCAAACTTGTTTAACTTATGTCTGTACTCAGATATTGTTGCTTCCGCTGACTTGTCTATGATCGAGCACTTGTATTCGAGCCCTCGAGGCCCCTGGCTTGTATTATGATGCTTGTATGACTTATTTATGTTTTAGAGTTGTGTAATAATAAAATTAATTAATTAATTAATGAAGGAATTAATTAACCTTTTTGATTATAATTAGGTTAACCTAATCACTAATTAACCTAATTAACTGTTAGTTAATTAAAACAGTGTATGACATGCGGGACCCACATGTCAGATTGACCCAGTCAACTCCCTGTTGACTGCTGACGTCATGCTGACGTCATGATGACGTCAGCGTGCACTATTCTGGATAATGTTAGAATTAAATAGTTAATTAAATTCCAGAAATTAATAAAATCTTTAGAAAATCATATCTTTTAATCCGTAACTTGGATTAAAATATTTTCAACATGAAAGTTGCTCAGAACGACGGCACGAATCCGGATACGCAGTCCGTTCGTCCGCCGCACACCCCTAACCTATCGAACCCGCAACTTTCCCCCTCCGGCTCCTTTGCCCGAAAACACGAAACACCGGGGATATTTTCCCGGATGTTTCCCCCCTTCGTCGGTATCACCTACTACCGCGATTGGGCACACCTAGCATCATTACTTGTCATGTCATGCATCGATATGCATTTGTTTGCATTGTATTCATTGTTTCTTCCCCCTCTTCTCTCCGGTAGACTACGAGACCGACGCTGCTGCTGCCCAGCTCGACTACGGAGTTGACGACCCCTCTCTCTTGCCAGAGCAACCAGGCAAGCCCCCCCCCTTGATAACCAGATATCGCCTACTCTTCTCTATACTGCTTGCATTAGAGTAGTGTAGCATGTTACTGCTTTCAGTTAATCCTATACTGCTGCATAGCCTGTCCTTGCTACTACTGTTGTTACCTTTACCTGCTAACCTACTGCTTAGTATAGGATGCTAGTGTTCCATCAGTGGCCCTACACTCTTGTCCGTCTGCCATGCTATACTACTGGGCTGTGATCACTTCGGGAGGTGATCACGGGCATATACTATATACTTTACATAGTTACATTACCTGTGATACTGATCGGAGACGGGGGCTGAAGGGGCAGGTGGCTCCATCCCGGTAGTGGTGGGCCTGGGTTCCCGACGGCCCCCGACTGTTACTTTGTGGCGGAGCGGCAGGGCAGGTTGGGACCACCTAGGAGACAGGTGGGCCTGGCCCTGTTCGGCGTTCGCGGATACTTAACACGCTTAACGAGATCTTGGTATTTGATCTGAGTTGGCTACGAGCTTATACACACTAACCATCTACGCTGGAGTAGTTATGGGTATCCCGACGTCGTGGTATCAGCCAAAGAACTTCGTGACGTCAGCGACTGAGCGGCGCGCGCCGGGTTGGACTGCGTTAACGCAACTTCCTTTGTAATGGAGGTTGCTAGGTCTACTCACCGGCCGCGTACGCAACGTGCAGGTGTGCTCAGGGCGATGGGCCCAGACCCCTGCGCGCTTAGGTTTAGACCGGCGTGCTGGCCTCTCCGTTGAGCCTAGGTGGGGCTGCGACGTGTTGATCTTCCGAGGCCGGGCATGACCCAGGAAAGTGTGTCCGGCCAAATGGGATCGAGCGTGTTGGGTTATGTGGTGCACCCCTGCAGGGAAGTTAATCTATTCGAATAGCCATGATCTTCGGTAACAGGACGACTTGGAGTTGTACCTTGACCTTATGACAACTAGAACCGGATACTTAATAAAACACACCCTTCCAAGTGCCAGATACAACCCGGTGATCGCTTTTCTACAGGGCGACGAGGAGAGGATTGCCGGGTAGGTTTATGCTATGCGATGCTACTTGGAGATGCTACTTGGAGATGCTACCTGGAGATGCTACTTGGAGATGCTACTTGGAGATGCTACCTGGAGATGCTACTTGGAGATGCTACTTGGAGGACTTCAATCTACTCTCTTCTACATGCTGCAAGACGGAGGCTGCCAGAAGCGTAGTCTTCGACAGGATTAGCTATCCCCCTCTTATTCTGGCATTCTGCAGTTCAGTCCACCGATATGGCCCTTTACACATATACCCATGCATATGTAGTGTAGCTCCTTGCTTGCGAGTACTTTGGATGAGTACTCACGGTTGCTTTTCTCCCTCTTTTCCCCTTTCCCTTCTACCTGGTTGTCGCAACCAGATGCTGGAGCCCTGGAGCCAGACGCCACCGTCGACGACGACTCCTACTACACCGGAGGTGCCTACTACTACGTGCAGCCCGCTGACGACGTCCAGGAGTAGTTAGGAGGATCCCAGGCAGGAGGCCTGCGCCTCTTTCGATCTGTATCCCAGTTTGTGCTAGCCTTCTTAAGGCAAACTTGTTTAACTTATGTCTGTACTCAGATATTGTTGCTTCCGCTGACTTGTCTATGATCGAGCACTTGTATTCGAGCCCTCGAGGCCCCTGGCTTGTATTATGATGCTTGTATGACTTATTTATGTTTTAGAGTTGTGTAATAATAAAATTAATTAATTAATTAATGAAGGAATTAATTAACCTTTTTGATTATAATTAGGTTAACCTAATCACTAATTAACCTAATTAACTGTTAGTTAATTAAAACAGTGTATGACATGCGGGACCCACATGTCAGATTGACCCAGTCAACTCCCTGTTGACTGCTGACGTCATGCTGACGTCATGATGACGTCAGCGTGCACTATTCTGGATAATGTTAGAATTAAATAGTTAATTAAATTCCAGAAATTAATAAAATCTTTAGAAAATCATATCTTTTAATCCGTAACTTGGATTAAAATATTTTCAACATGAAAGTTGCTCAGAACGACGGCACGAATCCGGATACGCAGTCCGTTCGTCCGCCGCACACCCCTAACCTATCGAACCCGCAACTTTCCCCCTCCGGCTCCTTTGCCCGAAAACACGAAACACCGGGGATATTTTCCCGGATGTTTCCCCCCTTCGTCGGTATCACCTACTACCGCGATTGGGCACACCTAGCATCATTACTTGTCATGTCATGCATCGATATGCATTTGTTTGCATTGTATTCATTGTTTCTTCCCCCTCTTCTCTCCGGTAGACTACGAGACCGACGCTGCTGCTGCCCAGCTCGACTACGGAGTTGACGACCCCTCTCTCTTGCCAGAGCAACCAGGCAAGCCCCCCCCCCCTTGATAACCAGATATCGCCTACTATTCTCTATACTGCTTGCATTAGAGTAGTGTAGCATGTTACTGCTTTCAGTTAATCCTATACTGCTGCATAGCCTGTCCTTGCTACTACTGTTGTTACCTTTACCTGCTAACCTACTGCTTAGTATAGGATGCTAGTGTTCCATCAGTGGCCCTACACTCTTGTCCGTCTGCCATGCTATACTACTGGGCTGTGATCACTTCGGGAGGTGATCACGGGCATATACTATATACTTTACATAGTTACATTACCTGTGATACTGATCGGAGACGGGGGCTGAAGGGGCAGGTGGCTCCATCCCGGTAGTGGTGGGCCTGGGTTCCCGACGGCCCCCGACTGTTACTTTGTGGCGGAGCGGCAGGGCAGGTTGGGACCACCTAGGAGACAGGTGGGCCTGGCCCTGTTCGGCGTTCGCGGATACTTAACACGCTTAACGAGATCTTGGTATTTGATCTGAGTTGGCTACGAGCTTATACACACTAACCATCTACGCTGGAGTAGTTATGGGTATCCCGACGTCGTGGTATCAGCCGAAGAACTTCGTGACGTCAGCGACTGAGCGGCGCGCGCCGGGTTGGACTGCGTTAACGCAACTTCCTTTGTAATGGAGGTTGCTAGGTCTACTCACCGGCCGCGTACGCAACGTGCAGGTGTGCTCAGGGCGATGGGCCCAGACCCCTGCGCGCTTAGGTTTAGACCGGCGTGCTGGCCTCTCCGTTGAGCCTAGGTGGGGCTGCGACGTGTTGATCTTCCGAGGCCGGGCATGACCCAGGAAAGTGTGTCCGGCCAAATGGGATCGAGCGTGTTGGGTTATGTGGTGCACCCCTGCAGGGAAGTTAATCTATTCGAATAGCCATGATCTTCGGTAACAGGACGACTTGGAGTTGTACCTTGACCTTATGACAACTAGAACCGGATACTTAATAAAACACACCCTTCCAAGTGCCAGATACAACCCGGTGATCGCTTTTCTACAGGGCGACGAGGAGAGGATCGCCGGGTAGGTTTATGCTATGCGATGCTACTTGGAGATGCTACTTGGAGATGCTACCTGGAGATGCTACTTGGAGATGCTACTTGGAGATGCTACCTGGAGATGCTACTTGGAGATGCTACTTGGAGGACTTCAATCTACTCTCTTCTACATGCTGCAAGACGGAGGCTGCCAGAAGCGTAGTCTTCGACAGGATTAGCTATCCCCCTCTTATTCTGGCATTCTGCAGTTCAGTCCACCGATATGGCCCTTTACACATATACCCATGCATATGTAGTGTAGCTCCTTGCTTGCGAGTACTTTGGATGAGTACTCACGGTTGCTTTTCTCCCTCTTTTCCCCTTTCCCTTCTACCTGGTTGTCGCAACCAGATGCTGGAGCCCTGGAGCCAGACGCCATCGTCGACGACGACTCCTACTACACCGGAGGTGCCTACTACTACGTGCAGCCCGCTGACGACGTCCAGGAGTAGTTAGGAGGATCCCAGGCAGGAGGCCTGCGCCTCTTTCGATCTGTATCCCAGTTTGTGCTAGCCTTCTTAAGGCAAACTTGTTTAACTTATGTCTGTACTCAGATATTGTTGCTTCCGCTGACTTGTCTATGATCGAGCACTTGTATTCGAGCCCTCGAGGCCCCTGGCTTGTATTATGATGCTTGTATGACTTATTTATGTTTTAGAGTTGTGTAATAATAAAATTAATTAATTAATTAATGAAGGAATTAATTAACCTTTTTGATTATAATTAGGTTAACCTAATCACTAATTAACCTAATTAACTGTTAGTTAATTAAAACAGTGTATGACATGCGGGACCCACATGTCAGATTGACCCAGTCAACTCCCTGTTGACTGCTGACGTCATGCTGACGTCATGATGACGTCAGCGTGCACTATTCTGGATAATGTTAGAATTAAATAGTTAATTAAATTCCAGAAATTAATAAAATCTTTAGAAAATCATATCTTTTAATCCGTAACTTGGATTAAAATATTTTCAACATGAAAGTTGCTCAGAACGACGGCACGAATCCGGATACGCAGTCCGTTCGTCCGCCGCACACCCCTAACCTATCGAACCCGCAACTTTCCCCCTCCGGCTCCTTTGCCCGAAAACACGAAACACCGGGGATATTTTCCCGGATGTTTCCCCCCTTCGTCGGTATCACCTACTACCGCGATTGGGCACACCTAGCATCATTACTTGTCATGTCATGCATCGATATGCATTTGTTTGCATTGTATTCATTGTTTCTTCCCCCTCTTCTCTCCGGTAGACTACGAGACCGACGCTGCTGCTGCCCAGCTCGACTACGGAGTTGACGACCCCTCTCTCTTGCCAGAGCAACCAGGCAAGCCCCCCCCCTTGATAACCAGATATCGCCTACTCTTCTCTATACTGCTTGCATTAGAGTAGTGTAGCATGTTACTGCTTTCAGTTAATCCTATACTGCTGCATAGCCTGTCCTTGCTACTACTGTTGTTACCTTTACCTGCTAACCTACTGCTTAGTATAGGATGCTAGTGTTCCATCAGTGGCCCTACACTCTTGTCCGTCTGCCATGCTATACTACTGGGCTGTGATCACTTCGGGAGGTGATCACGGGCATATACTATATACTTTACATAGTTACATTACCTGTGATACTGATCGGAGACGGGGGCTGAAGGGGCAGGTGGCTCCATCCCGGTAGTGGTGGGCCTGGGTTCCCGACGGCCCCCGACTGTTACTTTGTGGCGGAGCGGCAGGGCAGGTTGGGACCACCTAGGAGACAGGTGGGCCTGGCCCTGTTCGGCGTTCGCGGATACTTAACACGCTTAACGAGATCTTGGTATTTGATCTGAGTTGGCTACGAGCTTATACACACTAACCATCTACGCTGGAGTAGTTATGGGTATCCCGACGTCGTGGTATCAGCCAAAGAACTTCGTGACGTCAGCGACTGAGCGGCGCGCGCCGGGTTGGACTGCGTTAACGCAACTTCCTTTGTAATGGAGGTTGCTAGGTCTACTCACCGGCCGCGTACGCAACGTGCAGGTGTGCTCAGGGCGATGGGCCCAGACCCCTGCGCGCTTAGGTTTAGACCGGCGTGCTGGCCTCTCCGTTGAGCCTAGGTGGGGCTGCGACGTGTTGATCTTCCGAGGCCGGGCATGACCCAGGAAAGTGTGTCCGGCCAAATGGGATCGAGCGTGTTGGGTTATGTGGTGCACCCCTGCAGGGAAGTTAATCTATTCGAATAGCCATGATCTTCGGTAACAGGACGACTTGGAGTTGTACCTTGACCTTATGACAACTAGAACCGGATACTTAATAAAACACACCCTTCCAAGTGCCAGATACAACCCGGTGATCGCTTTTCTACAGGGCGACGAGGAGAGGATTGCCGGGTAGGTTTATGCTATGCGATGCTACTTGGAGATGCTACTTGGAGATGCTACCTGGAGATGCTACTTGGAGATGCTACTTGGAGATGCTACCTGGAGATGCTACTTGGAGATGCTACTTGGAGGACTTCAATCTACTCTCTTCTACATGCTGCAAGACGGAGGCTGCCAGAAGCGTAGTCTTCGACAGGATTAGCTATCCCCCTCTTATTCTGGCATTCTGCAGTTCAGTCCACCGATATGGCCCTTTACACATATACCCATGCATATGTAGTGTAGCTCCTTGCTTGCGAGTACTTTGGATGAGTACTCACGGTTGCTTTTCTCCCTCTTTTCCCCTTTCCCTTCTACCTGGTTGTCGCAACCAGATGCTGGAGCCCTGGAGCCAGACGCCACCGTCGACGACGACTCCTACTACACCGGAGGTGCCTACTACTACGTGCAGCCCGCTGACGACGTCCAGGAGTAGTTAGGAGGATCCCAGGCAGGAGGCCTGCGCCTCTTTCGATCTGTATCCCAGTTTGTGCTAGCCTTCTTAAGGCAAACTTGTTTAACTTATGTCTGTACTCAGATATTGTTGCTTCCGCTGACTTGTCTATGATCGAGCACTTGTATTCGAGCCCTCGAGGCCCCTGGCTTGTATTATGATGCTTGTATGACTTATTTATGTTTTAGAGTTGTGTAATAATAAAATTAATTAATTAATTAATGAAGGAATTAATTAACCTTTTTGATTATAATTAGGTTAACCTAATCACTAATTAACCTAATTAACTGTTAGTTAATTAAAACAGTGTATGACATGCGGGACCCACATGTCAGATTGACCCAGTCAACTCCCTGTTGACTGCTGACGTCATGCTGACGTCATGATGACGTCAGCGTGCACTATTCTGGATAATGTTAGAATTAAATAGTTAATTAAATTCCAGAAATTAATAAAATCTTTAGAAAATCATATCTTTTAATCCGTAACTCGGATTAAAATATTTTCAACATGAAAGTTGCTCAGAACGACGGCACGAATCCAGATACGCAGTCCGTTCGTCCGCCGCACACCCCTAACCTATCGAACCCGCAACTTTCCCCCTCCGGCTCCTCTGCCCGAAAACACGAAACACCGGGGATATTTTCCCGGATGTTTCCCCCCTTCGCCGGTATCACATACTACCGCGATTGGGCACACCTAGCATCGTTACTTGTCATGTCATGCATCGATATGCATTTGTTTGCATTGTATTCATTGTTTCTTCCCCCTCTTCTCTCCGGTAGACTACGAGACCGACGCTGCTGCTGCCCAGCTCGACTACGGAGTTGACGACCCCTCTCTCTTGCCAAAGCAACCAGGCAAGCCCCCCCTTGATCACCAGATATCGCCTACTCTTCTCTATACTGCTTGCATTAGAGTAGTGTAGCATGTTACTGCTTTCAGTTAATCCTATACTGCTGCATAGCCTGTCCTTGCTACTACTGTTGTTACCTTTACCTGCTAACCTACTGCTTAGTATAGGATGCTAGTGTTCAATCAGTGGCCCTACACTCTTGTCCGTCTGCCATGCTATACTACTGGGCTGTGATCACTTCGGGAGGTGATCACGGGCATATACTATATACTTTACATAGTTACATTACCTGTGATACTGATCGGAGACGGGGGCTGAAGGGGCAGGTGGCTCCATCCCGGTAGTGGTGGGCCTGGGTTCCCGACGGCCCCCGACTGTTACTTTGTGGTGGAGCGGCAGGGCAGGTTGGGACCACCTAGGAGACAGGTGGGCCTGGCCCTGTTCGGCGTTCGCGGATACTTAACACGCTTAACGAGATCTTGGTATTTGATCTGAGTTGGCTACGAGCTTATACACACTAACCATCTACGCTGGAGTAGTTATGGGTATCCCGACGTCGTGGTATCAGCCGAAGAACTTCGTGACGTCAGCGACTGAGCGGCGCGCGCCGGGTTGGACTGCGTTAACGCAACTTCCTTTGTAATGGAGGTTGCTAGGTCTACTCACCGGCCGCGTACGCAACGTGTAGGTGTGCTCAGGGCGATGGGCCCAGACCCCTGCGCGCTTAGGTTTAGACCGGCGTGCTGGCCTCTCCGTTGAGCCTAGGTGGGGCTGCGACGTGTTGATCTTCCGAGGCCGGGCATGACCCAGGAAAGTGTGTCCAGCCAAATGGGATCGAGCGTGTTGGGTTATGTGGTGCACCCCTGCAGGGAAGTTAATCTATTCGAATAGCCATGATCTTCGGTAACAGGACGACTTGGAGTTGTACCTTGACCTTATGACAACTAGAACCGGATACTTAATAAAACACACCCTTCCAAGTGCCAGATACAACCCGGTGATCGCTTTTCTACAGGGCGACGAGGAGAGGATCGCCGGGTAGGTTTATGCTATGCGATGCTACTTGGAGATGCTACTTGGAGATGCTACCTGGAGATGCTACTTGGAGATGCTACTTGGAGATGCTACCTGGAGATGCTACTTGGAGCTGCTACTTGGAGGACTTCAATCTACTCTCTTCTACATGCTGCAAGACGGAGGCTGCCAGAAGCGTAGTCTTCGACAGGATTAGCTATCCCCCTCTTATTCTGGCATTCCGCAGTTCAGTCCATCGATATGGCCCTTTACACATATACCCATGCATATGTAGTGTAGCTCCTTGCTTGCGAGTACTTTGGATGAGTACTCACGGTTGCTTTTCTCCCTCTTTTCCCCTTTCCCTTCTACCTGGTTGTTGCAGCCAGATGCTGGAGCCCTGGAGCCAGACGCCACCGTCGACGACGACTCCTACTGCACCGGAGGTGCCTACTACTACGTGCAGCCCGCTGACGACGTCCAGGAGTAGTTAGGAGGATCCCAGGCAGGAGGCCTGCGCCTCTTTCGATCTGTATCCCAGTTTGTGCTAGCCTTCTTAAGGCAAACTTGTTTAACTTATGTCTGTACTCAGATATTGTTGCTTCCGCTGACTAGTCTATGATCGAGCACTTGTATTCGAGCCCTCGAGGCCCCTGGCTTGTATTATGATGCTTGTATGACTTATTTATGTTTTAGAGTTGTGTTGTTATATCTTCCCGTGAGTCCCTGATCTTGATCGTACACATTTGCGTGCATGATTAGTGTACGATTGAATCGGGGGCGTCACAAGTTGGTATCAGAGCCGACTGCCTGTAGGAATCCCCCTTTCACACTTCTTGGCCAAAGTCGAGTCTAGACATTGCAAAACTTTTACTAACTTGACTGTGTGCCTTACGGGCCCACGTCGCCATTGGGTGGTACTAGGATCTTTTACTCCTCGACCTTTACTCTGGGACTCTGAGCTCTCTTCTACTCGGGTTAAATGATTTCGCTAAAAACAAAACTAACTTTAGGTTCTCGCAAGTACTTTCTCCCGGAGAGCCACTTGTTACCGATGACCGCCTGCTGCACCAGAAGATTCTGAAGATACTCTACGGTGTGCTCTCGAGACTATGTGCCATCGCTTTTGCAATTCACTTCCATCGATAAATCCCTCTGGATAACTACTTACACCTATCGTTCATATTGTCATCCCCAGTTGCTCTTGTTATTACAAGATGTCCTGAAATACTCTTCGATATTCCGAGAATTCTTTACGCTTACTGCCCTGCAGTTCCTTGCTGCATGAATACCCCTACGGATAATTACTCGTGCTTGCCGAGTATCCGCTCATCCCCAGTTGTTCTTGTGTTTCACAAAAGTCTTTAAAATAATATTCGATCTTCCGAAAACCCTCTGGAGCCTTTGGCTCTTGAAATTCTTGCTTGCTTGCATTATGGTTAATCCCATAAGTCTCGTAGTCTTAATGACATTCATTGTCATTATCATTTTGAGTCTGTTGACTCAATATGTTTGCGAATACACGCAATCATCATTGATCCTTATAAATTACCTTTCCGGCTGAGCTTCCATTCTTTTAACTGGAGTTGGTTCTCGACCAATCCAATTGTCGTTGGTTGTACCCTAAGGCTATTCAACTTATCCATCCCTAATCAGAGCATTGCTTTTGATCCCTTGATTTGGAAATCATAATTCCTTTGCATTTGACAATTGAGTTAGTCAGTTGTTTCTATAATCTGATCTCCTTGCATTCTTCTTCCTCTAGTTGAGTACCGATACTCGTATCAGATCCCCTGTGGACCATCAAGTCCCTTGTTGGATTTATCTGACAACGCCCTTCATATTCAATAACCTTGTGAGCCTTTCCTCGGATACATAATGTCGTTGGTAAATTGTATCCTCTGCTTTTCTCAACCATGCTCTGCCATCGAGTTTGTGTTATTTACTCTTGAAACTTGTGGTATATGATTCTAAGATGCCCCCCCGATGGGTTGAACCTATGCCTTCCTTAATATGTGTGGGCTCGAAAGTTTTCACGAGTCGTACTCTTCTGATATTTTGCCAGATAAAATTTTAACACTACAACTTCATTGAACGCGAGAAGTGAATGAAAGGTTGTGCATTGGGGAAGTGGGAGTCGACCTTGAACTTTGTGTTCATGCCCATGGACACGATACACATCTTCTCATCGAAGCTTCTTTTAAAATTAATTATTCCATTGATATATCTTATATCTGGGATCTGGCCTTTTTTTAATCTTGGTTTCGACCATGTTCTCCTTTAAATACCATTTCTCGTGCAAGTTTAAGCACTTGTCTTCTGCAGAGTAATGCCCCAGTCCAACCTCTACTTCGATCTGTCATCGAGTATTACCCCATGGTATCTCGAGATTATCATGGAACTGCCTAAATTTTTATGAGTTCAACAAGTACTACCTTCTCACTGATTCAAATTTTTCACGGGCTCTGAGTTATTAAAAACTCAAAGACACCGATAACTGAATCGAGTTCGCATTGCGATTCAACAAGTATTTGAACCCATCACTGCTTACAAATTTATTAATCCTTCAAGTCGTTCCTAGCCTGATCGGCTATATCATTATCGAGCTAATTTTAACTGTGCTACCCGGTCCTTCTTCCGGAGCACAACTTTCGATGATGAGCTAGACTTACGTCGATCTTCCTTGTCATATCATTGCGCTTTGAACATCAAGCTTGGTTTCGAGTTTGTGTCGTACCCTTGGTTCCAATAACCTTTCACTTCATCATTACTTTGACTTGATGTCGTCGCCGATCGATTACATCTTCATGAACTCTCGCGACAAAGGTGTCGTGATCATCAACATTCTGAGCTCATCCATGATATCAATTGAATTCATGATGAGAAATACCATCCTTGCCCTCGATGAATTGTATTATCATCGACCACTTTATTGCCTTCCCACCAACACATGCTTGTTCATGCTTGGTGTTATACCTTGAGTTCCTTGCTACCCAGCATTTGATCTTCCTTACCTCGGAAGTATTACCATCTCTTTTTGTCAAGAATGTGGTGGGAATTTCACCACCTCTTAAGAATTCTTGATATCAAAATGCTTCTTGCCATCTTCGTTCATTTCTTGGTCCCCGTGTTAATTCCAACAAGTGGACGGTGTTGTTTGGATTCTTTCCTTCTAGCAACCCTATTTCTTTGAAGTTAATGGTCGAAAGTTCATTCTTAGGCTATTGATTATTGATCCACCATTCTAACATTGGTCGTGCAACCCAACCCATATTTCGGGCGCACCTTTCAACCAATGTTTAATTGGGTATGTTCTCCTTGAGTATACCTCATTATATTATCTGATCTGACAAATGTTATTTCCTTGTTCACATAATTGTGGAAATCCATCTTTTGAAAATCTCAATGGATTGTCGCTGAGTCCATCAGCCAACTCCTCATCCTCAACTTGGTTTAATGATGAACTATTGCTTCAAGAACCCGCTCCCATAGTTCATTTCCCGAGAATCTTGCAATGTCATTTCGTCGATTTGTGTTGCACCTTTTATTCTCGGACATCCTGAGTCTGAGGTATCATTACACCAATCGGATCTGAATCTCGGTCAGATATGATGGTTGGGACAACTTTCCAAGAGTTATGTTGTTGGCCCTTTGATGACCTGGTAACAGGATGTCATGCCTAGCACCCCCCCTGGCTGGAGAACCTACCATTATGGTTTATTTGCAAGGATAACCATTCTTCTTGGAGGAAATTGTAAGACCTATGTTATAAACTGTTCCTGATGGATCCATTGAGTATCTAAAAACCGGCCTTTGCTTGAAGACCATGTCAATGCTATCTCGAAGCATGTCAATGGTACTCCGATTTTCAACAGGAACATTTGAAGCACGATGCTAAATTTTATTTATCATTTATCCTAACACCGTTGTATGGGTAATGTCATGATATTTCTCTCCCCTTTCCTGAAGGGTTTTCTACGTTATATCCTATCATGGATATCATGCTCTGCTTGTCCTTGGGAAGGATTTACCCCTGAAAGATGTGCTTAAACACATTTTCCTTTCCATTGTTCTGTTTGAACATAATAATCACTTTTCCTTTCCATTGGTTTGTTTAAACCTTCTTGTGATCTATATAAGATAAGTAGTAATATCCCTGCTCATGTAAACACCTCGGTGTACCATCTTGTCTGGTGTAACCCTGTTACTATTTTGATGACATTCCGGTAGCCACCGATGGACGAGAACTTTGCCTATTGGTCCGCCTCGTTCAACGAGCAGGAAATGGTTCTCTTCGTCCCTCGCCCTTGGTATCGATGTTGTTGCCGACATATCTGACAGGCTACCCTTTGACACGCCTTACTATCATGACCGTGCAAAATGTCGGCCCCCTTCCTACTTTCAACCACATGGTGGGCCCATAACCCACAGTTCCACAGGATCGAAACCTGACTCTCCTGCACCCCCTCTTCCCAAGGTTGTTCCTCACGTGCGGCCTCGTATGTAATTCACGGGCCACCGTCCCAAGTGATCTATTTTGGTAGCAGACGCAATACTCAATCTCATTTCTCTGGACCCCTTTCGCATGTTGTTTCAGACATCGAACAATGGCCTATCCGTTTGAAACTTCCCATGAAACCTCATTACTTTGCTCTCGATATTTCCTTAAGTTTCAATTCGAGAGTTACTTTCTGCCACCTTCCTCGATGATATCGACCAGATAGTCAACCTGGTAGAGGTTCGTTCTCCCGGAATACCCCCTTATTTTTACGTAGGTACGATGGAGTTACCGAAGGAAGGACGACAAACTTCATCATGATGACTTGAAGCAGAGGACTGAAGACATCAATGTAATGAATCAACTTCTTCGAGAAGAGCAAGCCAGGATGAGAAGACCCGCTATATTCGTTACCAGACCTTCCCCCCTTACTCCCCTCCTAAATCTCGGGACAAGATTTCTTGTAGTGGAGGAGATTTGTAACACCCGGATAATTAAGCTACAGTAATCCCTCCTAATGATGCCACGTCACCTCGGTTACCGTGATTAAACTCACGTTGATTCGAACCCGGTTCAAATTCAATTGAAAACATAGGCAAACAATAAAAGTTTTCAAAAATTAAATCTAAAATGTTCGCGGGTTGTCAAATATTACAAAGTTAATTATGGTGGGGTGCACACATTTTTATAAAGTATCTAGATAGACTAAGTAAAATAAAACAAAAAAAATAAAATAAGAAAAGACAAAGAAAACAAAAATGGGAGAGGGGAAGGAAACCCCACTGGCCCAACTAGGCCAAGCCCACCTGGCCCAGTTGGCCAGCCCCCTGGCCCGGCCCACCCCTCACTCCCTTATCCCCCCCCTCCCCCGGTCGGCAAACCCTAGCCGCACCCATTCGCCCCCCCGATCCCCTCCTCTCTCTCCCTTGTTCCCTGCTCGCCGCTCGGGGCCGCGCCGCGCGCCGTCCCGCAGTCGTGCACGCGACGCCAGGTGCTCGTG